>NC_068424.1:53155706-53345706 GCF_023373465.1 Oncorhynchus keta | reverse complement strand
ACTGGTTAAAAATAGAGTCACCACTGGTTAAAAATAACCTGGAGAGTCACCACTGGTTAAAAATAACCTGGAGAGTCACCACTGGTTAAAAATAACCTGGAGAGTCACCACTGGTTAAAAATAACCTGGAGTCACACTGGTTAAAAATAACCTGGGAGTCACCACTGGTTAAAAATAACCTGGAGAGTCACCACTGGTTAAAAATAACCTGGAGAGTCACCACTGGTTAAAAATAACCTGGAGAGTCACCACTGGTTAAAAATAACCTGGAGAGTCACCACTGGTTAAAAATAACCTGGAGAGTCACCACTGGTTAAAAATAACCTGGAGATAACCTGGAGAGTCACCACTGGTTAAAAATAACCTGGAGAGTCACCACTGGTTAAAAATAACCTGGAGAGTCACCACTGGTTAAAAATAACCTGGAGAGTCACCACTGGTTAAAAATAACCTGGAGAGTCACCACTGGTTAAAAATAACCTGGAGAGTCACCACTGGTTAAAAATAACCTGGAGAGTCACCACTGGTTAAAAATAACCTGGAGAGTCACCACTGGTTAAAAATAACCTGGAAAGTCACCACTGGTTAAAAATAATAACCTGGTTAAAAATAACCTGGAGTCACCACTGGTTAAAAATAACCTGGAGAGTCACCACACCTGGAGAGTCACCACTGGTTAAAAATAACCTGGAGAGTCACCACTGGTTAAAAATAACCTGGAGAGTCACCACTGGTTAAAAATAACCTGGAGAGTCACCACTGGTTAAAAATAACCTGGAGAGTCACCACTGGTTAAAAAAATAACCTGGAGAGTCACCACTGGTTAAAAATAACCTGGAGATCACCACTGGTTAAAAATAACCTGGAGAGTCACCACTGGTTAAAAATAACCTGGAGAGTCACCACTGGTTAAAAATAACCTGGAGAGTCACCACTGGTTAAAAATAACCTGGAGAGTCACCACTGGTTAAAAATAACCCGGAGAGTCACCACTGGTTAAAAATAACCCGGAGAGTCACCACTGGTTAAAAATAACCTGGAGAGAGTCAGTCACCACTGGTTAAAAATAACCTGGAGAGTCACCACTGGTTAAAAATAACCTGGAGAGTCACCACTGGTTAAAAATAACCTGGAGAGTCACCACTGGTTAAAAATAACCTGGAGAGTCACCACTGGTTAAAAATAACCTGGAGAGTCACCACTGGTTAAAAATAACCTGGAGAGTCACCACTGGTTAAAAATAACCTGGAGATACACCACTGGTTAAAAATAACCTGGAGATCACCACTGGTTAAAAAAATAACCTGGAGATACACCACTGGTTAAAAATAACCTGGAGATACACCACTGGTTAAAAATAACCTGGAGAGTCACCACTGGTTAAAAATAACCTGGAGAGTCACCACTGGTTAAAAATAACCTGGAGAGTCACCACTGGGAGAGTCACCACTGGTTAAAAATAACCTGGAGTCACCACTGGTCACCACTGGTTAAAAATAACCTGGTCACCAGATCACCACTGGTTAAAAATAACCTGGAGAGTCACCACTGGTTAAAAATAACCTGGAGAGTCACCACTGGTTAAATATAACCTGGAGAGTCACCACTGGTTAAAAATAACCTGGAGAGTCACCACTGGTTAAAAATAACCTGGAGAGTCACCACTGGTTAAATATAACCTGGAGAGACACCACTGGTTAAAAATAACCTGGAGAGTCACCACTGGTTAAAAATAACCTGGAGATACACCACTGGTTAAAAATAACCTGGAGAGTCACCACTGGTTAAAAATAACCTGGAGAGTCACCACTGGTTAAAAATAACCTGGAGAGTCACCACGCATCGTCATTTCTCGCCACCTTCAAGTGAGAAAAGAACACGTTTACTTTTGTCCATTCTCAGAAAACATGGTTTCATGAAATCATGAGATCATGGCTATAAAGCCCAGATACAGTAGTTCTGTGGCGTCGTCTGTCGTGGTATCACCGTGCGCAGTGCAGCCAGACAGATGTATTAAGATGTTATTTGGCTATCAGTAAAAGAAACCAGTGTATCAGAGCGTTGAGGAGCTATTGGTGTTGTCCAATATGGGCCTGACAGTGCTGTTGGGCTGATATTTGCTCTGCCAAATCTTCGGCTTCATCACGACACTGACTTTGACAATGGTAGCCATTGAGAGAGAGAGAGATAGAGAGAAAACAACAATGTCTCTTAAATTGCAGGCCCCATTACTTTGAAATAAGAAAATAAATTAAATAAAGAATTGACAAAGAGAGATAGAGAGCGAGAGAGAATGGGCTCGTTTTTGAGGTCTCATTTTGAGTCACTTAACTTTTTCTTGCAGAGAGCAGGGGGAACAATACCGGAGCTCACTCACAGGGACTATCTTGATTGCCACGGTAACAGCTCTTCTCTCCAAGGGCCAATCGGGCACCTCTTTGTAAATGAAGAAGCAGCCTCTCTGGCTGGAGTGACCGATCACAATTGCTACTTGACCTGTGTCATATCCCAGATGAGGAAATATACACAACGGAAAGAGAGAATACTCCTAGTCAAGTCAACAGGAAACACCCACCAGACAACATGTATAGAGAATAATACACAGCCTAATATCACTTCACTTGGAAAGAGAAACAGAGAACTACAAGAGAAGACGACTCTAGGCCAAGGTGATACATACTATGAATAACTGCCATTTACACACAGGCTGAGTGATTGAAATAGGCTGTGCATAACACTGGTTGTCTGCTGCTTGTCTGTTCCATTGAGGTTTTATGCAAATGCAAACACCTGCTTATTGATACTCACTCAGAGCTTTTACACACAGAAAAGAGCAGGCACAATTCATTGTGGGCATTCTAGTTACACACCTGGATATCTCAGGGTCCATAGGGATAGCAACGCTTTCTGATAATAAGACAGTAGAAAGTCTGACTGGTAATTGTCCAATTTACATTTTTGTCAAGGTGAATTCAGAGGTGAATTCAGGACACAACACATTCTATGTTACCGCAGGGCTTGTTGTTGATTGGAATGGCAAATGGGAGAGGCATCCTGCAGATACACCTGCATCGTCCTCATCAATGGCACAACAGGTGTCATTATCAACACAGGGAGACAGACAGATTAACAGAGGGACAGCCATATTGAAAAACAAACTCAACAGCCAAAAAGAGACAGAGAGAGAGAAGGAAAGTAGAGAGAGTACTGAGAGAGAAAGGAACAGACAGAGAGCGGGAGAAAGAGAGAAAGTGAGAGAGTGCGAGAGAGAGAGAGAGAGAGAGAGAGAGAGAGAGAGAGAGAGAGAGAGAGAGAGAGAGAGAGAGAGAGAGAGAGAGAGAGAGAGTAAGGAGACAGAGATAAAGTGAGAAAGAGAGACCAGAAGGAGAAAGGAATAAAGTTGTATTCGACAGTCACATTACAAATACAATACCTCTGGGAGCCGGCCACATTACAAATACAATACCTCTGGGAGCCGGCCACATTACAAATACAATACCTCTGGGAGCCGGCCACATTACAAATACAATACCTCTGGGAGCCGGCCACATTACAAATACAATACCTCTGGGAGCCGGCCACATTACAAATACAATAACTCTGGGAGCCGGCCACATTACAAATGCAATACCTCTGGGAGCCGGCCACATTACAAATACAATACCTCTGGGAGCCGGCCACATTACAAATACAATAACTCTGGGAGCCGGCCACATTACAAATGCAATACCTCTGGGAGCCGGCCACATTACAAATACAATACCTCTGGGAGCCGGCCATATTACAAATGCAATACCTCTGGGAGCCGGCCACATTACAAATACAATACCTCTGGGAGCCGGCCACATTACAAATACAATACCTCTGGGAGCCGGCCACATTACAAATACAATACCTCTGGGAGCCGGCCACATTACAAATACAATACCTCTGGGAGCCGGCCACATTACAAATACAATACCTCTGGGAGCCGGCCACATTACAAATACAATACCTCTGGGAGCCGGCCACATTACAAATACAATACCTCTGGGAGCCGGCCACATTACAAGTTCAAAGAGAGTGAAAGGCAGCCATATTAATGCATCTTCCATGAGCTTTGCCCTTCTATCCCAAGCCTGGCCCTCTGTGGCACTGGTTATTTCTCTGGTTCTACCTCCCCACTCCACCACCACATCTGGGGCCAAGTAACCCAAACTATAGGATTACTCTGAGGGAATGGAGGGGAGGGGCAGGGAAGGGGGGCAGGGAAGGGAAGGGAGGGAACAAAAAAGTATGATGAATCCCTTTCCTAATCACAGACTGACTCATCTCCTAATCCCATTCTGACATGGGAATGTCCTGTTATCACTGGCTGTTGGGAGGGTTACACAGAGAGACAAGGCAGGGAGATGTTTCGTTACAGGACAAAGTAGCTTAAATGACCACTTGTAAAGTATGTTCAAACAAAACCAGACAGGCTGAGCTTAGCTCTATCTCTAACACAGACTTATTAAGTCTGATCCACACTGGTACACAGCAGAACCCAAAGCACACTAACACACACCATGCATGTGCATTACTTAACAGAAATTCACTGGCTCACATAGGCTTAAGCTGGAACAGACAGAGATAGAAGGAGGGGGTTGGTAGAGGGAGAGAGATAGGGAGAATCAGAATGAGACATGGAGAGAGAGAGTAGGAGAGAGATAGGGAGAATCAGAATGAGACATGGAGAGAGAGAGTAGGAGAGAGAGAGTAGGAGAGAGAGTAGGAGAGAGAGAGTAGAGGAGAGATAGGGAGAATCAGAATGAGACTTGGAGAGAGAGAGTAGGAGAGAGATAGGGAGAATCAGAATGAGACATGGAGAGAGAGAGTAGGAGAGAGATAGGGAGAATCAGAATGAGACATGGAGAGAGAGAGTAGGAGAGAGAGAGTAGGAGAGAGAGAGTAGGAGAGAGATAGGGAGAATCAGAATGAGACATGGAGAGAGAGAGTAGGAGAGAGACGGTAGGAGGGGGAGAGTAGGAGAGAGATAGGGAGAATCAGAATGAGACATGGAGAGAGAGAGTAGGAGAGAGAGAGTAGGAGAGAGATAGGGAGAATCAGAATGAGATATGGAGAGAGAGAGTAGGAGAGAGAGAGTGGGAGAGAGAGAGTAGGAGAAAGATAGGGAGAATCAGAATGAGACATGGAGAGACAGAGTAGAAGAGAGATAGGGAGAATCAGAATGAGAGTAGAAGAGAGAGAGTAGGAGAGAGAGAGTAGGAGAGAGAGAGTAGGAGAGAGCCCAGAAAGTGTGCTACACTGGATTTTCCTTCTCTGACAAGATTAACTGGAATGAAAAAGAAAAAAACAACTTGAGACAAACTGCTCATCTGTATCAAACAGAATAGACAGGCCCAATAACTCACCCGGCAACAACTACCCAGGGTGCATTACATTAACAGCCCCACACCAAGCCGCCACAGCCCTGTCTGTCTGTCTGTCTGTCTGTCTGTCTGTCTGTCTGTCTGTCTGTCTGTCTGTCTGTCTGTCTGTCTGTCTGTCTGTCTGTCTGTCTGTCTGTCTGTCTGTCTGTTGCCATTTTAATTTGACTTCATTTCTCTTGCAGACTGACTGTCAGTGAGAGTTATAACCAGCCCTCACACTAAGTGATAACTCAGACAATACACACACACACTCACAGTACACACAAGAAACAAAACACACATGTGCACATACTCATGTACTCAAGCACGTAGGCACACACACTCGAAACACACATATTAGTAAGCTGTAATGTACAACACAAAATAACATTCCTCCTGTGTGTGTTTTAAAGAACATCAAGAGAGAAATAACACATTCTCTAATACTAATTGGCTTCTTCATGTGTGGGTGTACGTGTGCATCAGAGAGCTCAGTCTCGGAGGTTGACTGAGCGTGTTGTTGTGATTTGTAACCCTTAAGTAACATCGGCTGGTTCGCCAGTTTCAATTTACACCCTTCTCTAACGAAGTAACCCCAGGAGGCCCTCCCCCTCCCTTCACCCCCCTTCCCCCTCACTTGTTTTGACGATAATCCCTGTGTGGTGGAACGTGGGTGGGAGGGAAGTGACATATCTTCACAAGTGTTGAGTTTGGAGGCAGCATCCATCCTTTATTAACAGTATGGGAGAGAGAGAGAGAGAGAGAGAGAGAGAGAGAGAGAGAGAGAGAGAGAGAGAGAGAGAGAGAGAGAGAGAGAGAGAGAGAGAGAGAGAGAGAGAGAGAGAGAGAGAGAGAGAGAGAGAGAGAGAGAGAGAGAGAGAGAGAGAGAGAGAGAGAGAGAGAGAGAGAGAGAGCACAAGAGAGAGAGCACAAGAGAGAGAGAGAGACGGGGAATATGTGAATGCTTGACTAGCTCTGATTTGTTGGTGAATACAGTAACAGGGTTGCCATAGCAATAGTAATGAACAAAAAACGTTGTTTCAAAGCCATGTTTGTTAACTTGTTTTGATTTGTTATTTTGTAGGGCACGAATTTAGGCAGACAGAGGCAGTGAACATTATCAAGTAAATAATGAAGAACATTGTCATGTTAAAAGTGACAGTGAGAGTTTGAACAATTCTCAGATGAAACCAGAATGGTTCTTGTCAGATGTGTTAAGAGATCCAATGCTGCCTTGATTGGACAGGCGGGGGGCAGTAGAATAAGGTCACAGGTCGGGTCTGGCCTCAGCACAACCCCCATAGAGATGCAATCCCTCCACCCTCCACCTCACACAGACCAGACCAGACAAATAAGGTTCGGACAGTTGAGAACAATGAACCTCCTATCTCTCCTCAATGAGCTCCATGAGTCTCTGCAGTTGTCTGCTCTCCCTTGTTAGCAGCATATTACTGTAGCTTATCTGTGACCCTCCACCCTGTCTGTGACATGAGTGGAAGCAGAGTAGAATCAGAGCTTTATGTGACCAATCACAGAGGTCATCAGTAGTGCCCAAGATAACAGGAAACCGCACCCCCACATGCCACTTCCTGCTCATAATCATAATCACACTCATTCAATTCATTCAATTTCCCCTTATTAATTCTAGACCATAAATCTTCCAATTTCCTGCTGCTAACAGGGATTGAATAAGTGAGAACACAACATATACGTTCACTGTTTAAGTGTTGGTTGGTACTGCGTTCAATACTGTAGAACTGTAATTGACAGTTGATGTATCCTTTAAACAGGCAGAATCCATTCAACTTATATCAGAGACATTTTATGAAACATTTTACTACCACAGAAAACCTAACGACAAAGGAGTAGCAGGAAAATACATCATTTTCCCTTAGGTACACACTCTCCAGCTGGCACAGCAAAGAGTAAAAATATTTTGAAATTATCTCTGCCATTATTCATCATTTTTTTCTCTTTAGCCTTGGTGTCTTTTTAAAACCACATCTCAAGTGTGAACCTTTCTGTGCTTCAATGCCACATTGCAATAATGGCAAAATTCAACTGCTACACTGCTGTTTTTCACTTAGCTGTGTGACTTCAATAACAATGTCTACTTGCACCTCAGACACAACACCTCTCACACCACCACATGGGAAACCTGCTCCATAATCACTGCAATCGGAGCAACAATCACTCCGCACTCTTCCTAAAATGAAAGATCACTGTTCTGCAATAATCCAAAATAACACTGCTTTTTAAAGCATTATTGCTGTAATGTTGGAGAAAATCAGGGAGAATGGTGATATAATTGCTCCTTCTCATCCATGACAGCCATCATCTAATCACACTTGGTTAAGAAACAATTACAGTAGCAGCTATAATCAGTTGTTTCTGTGTCTGAATCAGTGGTTTGAAGCAGCTGACAGCTGCCATTGAAGAGGAACATTCTCTCTGGTTTTGAAAGAAAGACTATTAGACAGAAGAGGGAAAACATTACATTTTTGGTACAATATATATAGATTTTTCAAACAATACAAAAACATGCAGATACAAACGACAGTATACCGACACAAACATCAACAACATTATACCTGCCCAGACCCACCTGCTCACACCCATTTCCAGAGGCCGCATCCCTCTCCGCCACAAGGCCCCAAACTGCAGCACTTTGTTTCTCTCTGTCACCCACGTGCTTTCAACATTTAGAAAGTAAAGCATTTGACCTTTCCATTGTGTTAATGATGGCGGATTGGTTGATTTCTAGTTTTTTTTTTTTTTTTTTTTTGTTCACGGCGATTGATAATAAAGGTATCGTCCAACCCATCTGGTACCCTCATATGTCATGTCTTGAAATATGCAGACAGACAGATTAAAAGTAAATTGTAATACTTCTGACAGCCTACTTTCTAACTCTGCCTATACATTTTGGACGTTATAACTTTCCCAAATGGCATGAATTATTGAGTCATTGTTAGTTTTACACTTAAGACAAGACTCATTGTGCTTTGGAATTTGTAAATTGTAGAAGATGGAAATATTGATGCTCTATGTCAGAGTGAAGAGATACAACAGTTCAATTTAAGTTTAATACTCTACAATGGTTTAGGGAGTAAAAATTGGGACCTGTAGGAAATCATTATATTAGTAGTCATTGATAATAGTAATTATGTGTACTAATAGTCATGAATTGTCTTCAATCCAAACTGTGATAACCTCTTTAGATATTTGTTCTTCTTCAATAAATATGCCATTGTCCATCTAGATAATAAGGTCACAGGAGGAGATAAAACATTCTAAACCCAATCCATTCATTGTGATGACCATTTAAATGGTTGACTGAATCCTTGGATTCCATTTCATTTGAAGTCAAATTCACCCATATTTTGTCTCCTAGCTCGCACACCTGTGTCACACAGCGAAAAACCTGCAGGTAAACTATAAACCTTACACACGCACACAGAGAGAAGAAGGCACACTGTCTCCCACTGAGAAACTCGTAACATCCCAGTACCACACATACAGTAGCAGTGGATTAGAATTGGTTTGGCTGTGGGTAATGAATTGCACGCAGTGGCAGCTTGTGTTGCCTGAGGCAACTCTTACCATGTCAACACAGATGTTATGGAGTTCTCTTCCTCACTCAGTAAGTAGGTTAAGACCACTAAAGGTTCCTTGATGGTAAGAACTTACAAAAGTACGAGAGAGGAAGTGTGACGGGTGAAGCAGAAGCAACGTTATGTTTTGTTCCTAATTATTTCAACATCTAAGGACTGATGCCATTTGTCTGTTTAGTATTCTATTTCTTAGGAAATGTGAAGCTTATTTGAATGTTACATGCAGTCTCTGAACTCTACGTGAACACGATGATTAAAGGAAGGGTTGTTTCTTCTTTTGCCTTTTTGTCTCCCAGATGGGTTATTGGCATGATTTTTCTCTTATTAGTTTAACCTGTGAATATGATGCAAATTAAGCTCTGGGAAATCAGTTATACATCATATCTGTTCCACTTTTACAATAACTATCTTAATTGTACATTTGCCTAATGTTCTTTGTCCAATAGATTATAGAGATGCATGTGTGTGTAACCTTATAATAACATACCATAGCTGGATCTTTGTTCCATTTAGGCGACCATAACTACTGATTATAGGCTTTTATTTTTGATAATAACAAACCACTCTCAGTATCACTAGAACCATTTTCCGTTGTGTCCACAGCACTTATCTTTATACCTAACATGTATTTGCTTTGAGAAATATCTGACTAACATAATCACCAAGTGCTTGTATTCTGTTACCCAAAAGCAGGGTTTGGAGGGAACCGATAACACTTAATTTGTCTCTGCTGGCCCCACTCACTACCCAACCAAAAAGCCCAAAACAGACTTTAATGGCATCTGACTGGGATCCTTATGAGAATGAACAACAGGTAAACATACAGAAGCGGGAGGAATTGGGCAATGACAGGACAGAGCAGAGTGGAAATAGCCAATGACAGCACAGAGTGCACACGCACGCCACTGTCAAGAGATGGTCGAGGGTAGAGATGGTGAGATAGAATCTTCACTCAGGGGATTTGATCAATAGCCAAACAGCCCAGAGATAAGGGAAGTTCACCATTTGGTTTTATTATGAGTATCAGAATAATGGAATTGGCTCTCTTTTTCTGGAGAGGGAAAATAGTATCAATGTGCAAGTGAGTGTTTTGATTTTCAAACAACAAGGTGACATAAAACATGGTGAATATGTGTAGTTAGTAAAACCCTACATTTGGTTTCTTCTCAGAGAATGAACGAGGGCGTTGGAGGTATATAAGAATCACACTATTTCAGAAGATTTGGAACAAAGTTTTGAAAAATGTTTTGTGATTTAAAGGAATTGTTATCATCTTCATGTGTTCATTAACAGTATTAACAGTACTAACATTATCAACAGTATTAACATTTGTAACATTATTAACAGTATTAAGATGATAAACAGTATTAACATTATCAACAGTATTAAAATGTAACATTATTAACAGTATTAACATTATCAACAGTATTAACATTTGTAACATTATTATCAGTATTAACATTATCAACAGTATTAACATTTTGTTAGCATTATCAACAGTATTACAATTTAACATTATTAAGAGTATGAACATTATCAACAGTATTAACAGTATTAACAATATTAACAGTATTATCCGTATTAACATGATCAACATTCACAACATTATTAACAGTATTAAAAGTATCAACACTATCGACAGTATCGACATGATCAACATTACCAACATTATTGACAGTATCGACAGTATTAACGTTAACAGTATTAACAGCATTAACATTAATTACATTACCAACATTATTAACATTATCAACATTATTAGCATTCTCAACATTATTACGATTATTAACATTATCAACGTTAACAACATTATCAACTTTATCAACAGTATTAACAGTATTAACAGTATTAACGTGATAAACAGTATTAACAATTTTAATTAATAGTATTAACAGTATTAACCATATTAACCATTTTAATCGTGTTAACATTATCAACATTAGCAACATTATCAACATTATTAACAGTGCTAACAGTATTAACAGTATTAATACAGTTAGTAACGTTAACAATGTTAATAATGTTGATCATTTTAATACGGTTAATATGGTTTATACTGTTAATACTGTCAAAACTGTCGGTAATGTTGAGCATGTGTAACGGCGTTCTTCGTTTGTCGAAAGAGAGTCGGACCGAAATGCAGCGTGGTTGTTACTCATGTTCTTTAATGAATGAAATGACGATACATGAAATAACTATACAATACAAAACAACAAACGGAATGTGAAACCTAATTACAGCCTATCTGGTGAAACTACACAGAGACAGGAACAATCACCCATGAAATACAAAGCGAAACCAGGCTACCTAAATACGGTTCCCAATCAGAGACAACGAGAATCACCTGACTCTGATTGAGAACGGCATCAGGCAGCCAAGCCTATACAACACCCATAATCAGCCGCGATCCCAAATACTACAAACCCCAATACGAACATACAATATAACATAAACCCATGTCACACCCTGGACTGATCAAATAATTAAAGAAATCACAAAATACTAAGACCAAGGCGTGACAGAACCCCCCTAAGGTGCGGACTCCCGGACGCACCTCAAAACCATAGGGAGGGTCCGGGTGGGCGTCTGTCCATGGTGGCGTTTCCGGCTCGGGACGTGGACCCCGCTCCATTAATATCCTAGTTCCTCCCCTTCGCGTCCTGGGATAATCCACCCTCGCCGCCGACCATGGCCTAATAGTCCTCACCCAGAACCCCACAGAACTGAGGAGCAGCTCGTGACTGAGGGGCATCTCGGGACTGAGGGGCAGCTCGGGACTGAGGGGCAGCTCGGGACTTAGGCAGCTCGGGACTGAGGGGCAGCTCAGGACTGAGGGGTAGCCCGGAACTGAGGGGAAGCCCAGTACTGAGAGGCAGCTTGGGACTGAGAGGAAGCCCAGTACTGAGATGAAGCTCAGGCAGGTAGTAGGCTCTGGTAGATCCTGGCTGGCTGGCGGATCTGGAAGATTCTGGTTGACTAGCAGATGTGGAAGAGACTTGTTGACTGGCAGATCTGGAAGAGACTGGATGACTGGCAGATCTGGAAGAGACTGGATGACTGGCAGATCTGGAAGAGACTGGTTGACTGGCAGATCTGGAAGAATCTGGTTGACTGGCAGATCTAGAAGATCATGGCTGACTGGCGGATCTAGCTGCTCTATGCAGACTGACAGCTCCTTGCAGACTGACAGCTCTGGCAGCTCCATGCAGGCTGACAGCTCCTTGCGGACTGGCAGCTCTTTGCAGACAGACAGCTCTTTGCAGACTGACAGCTCTGGCTGCTTCATGCAGACTGACAGCTCTTTGCAGACTGACAGCTCTGGCTGCTTCATGCAGACTGACAGCTCTTTGCAGACTGACAGCTCTGGCTGCTTCATGTAGACTGACAGCTCTGGCTGCTTCGAACAGACTGACAGCTTTGACTGCTCCATGCAGGCTGACAGCACCCTGCAGACTGACAGCTCTGGCTGCTTCGTGCAGACTGACAGCACCTTGCAGACTGACAGCTCTTTGCAGACTGGCAGCTCAGGCTGCTCCGAACAGGGAGGAGTCTCTGGCAGCGCTGTAGAGGAGGAAGGCTCTGATAGCGCTGAACAGGCGGGAGACTCCGACAGCGCAGGAGGGAAGGAAGGCTCTGGCTGTGCTGAACAGGCGAGGCGCACTGACGGCCTGGTGCGTGGTGCTGGAACTGGTGCTACAGGATCGAGGACACGCACAGGAAGCCTGGTGCGGGGAGCTGCTACCGGAGGACTGGTATGTGAAGGTGGCACAGGATGGACTGGACCGTGAAGGTGTACTGGAGAGTCTGAGAGCAGGACTGGCACAGGACGTGCAAGGCTAGGTAGGTACACAGGAGGCCTAGTGCGTGAGGCTGGCACATTTTTCACCAGCCGACTAACACGCACCTCAGGACGAGTATGGAGCGCTGACTCCATAGCATAACACGGTGCCTCTCTAGCCCCCCGGTAAGCACAGGTCTCCTACCTGGCATAGCCATACTCTCTTTAAGCCCCCCCCAATCATTTTTTTGGGCTGCTTTTCGGGTTTCCTTGCCAACCGTGTTCCCTCGTATCGTCGGCTCCTATCTCCGGCTGCCTCTGCTCTCCTTAGTGCCTCCACCTGTTCCCATGGGAGGCGATCTCTTCCGGCCAGTATCTCCTCCCAAGTGTAACAACCTTTACCATCCAACACGTCTTCCCATGTCCATTCTCCGAATAATTCATCCTCCTTTTACTGCTCCAGCTGTCGCTGCCTGTTTCCACGCCACTCGGTCCGTGTGTGGTGGGTGATTCTGTAACGGCCTGATCAAATAATTAAAGAAAACACAAAATACTAAGACCAAGGCGTGACAGCATGTTGATAATATTAATACTCTTAATACCATTAATGCTCTTAATGCTGTTAACATTATTAACAGTATTATCATTTTCGACAGTATTAACATTATTACCAGTATTGACAGTATTGACAGTATTAACAGTATTGTAATTTTCCACAGTAGTAACATTACTACCAGTATTGACAGTATTGACAGTATTAACATTACTGACAGTATTGACAGTATTAACAGTATTACCAGTATTGACAGTATTGACAGTATTAACAGTATTATCATTTTCGACAGTATTAACATTTCTACCAGTATTGACAGTATTAACAGTATTATAATTTCCGACAGTAGTAACATTACTACCAGCATTGACAGAATTGAAAGTATTAACAGCATTGACAGTAGTGACAGTATTAACATTAACAGTTTTAACAGTATTAACAATATCAACAGTATCAACAGTATTAACAGTATTAACATTATTAACAGTTTTAACAGTATTAACAATATTAATGAATGGTATTAACAGTCTTAACAGTATTAACATTATTAACAGTATTAACAGGATTAACATTATTAACAGTATTAACAGTATTAACAGTATTAACATTACTAACATTTTTAACAGTATTAACATTATTAATTAACAGTATTAACATTATTATCAGGTTTAACAGTATTAACATTATTAATGAATGGTATTAACATTCTTAACAGTATTAACATTATTAACAGTATTAACAGTATTAACATTATTAACAGTATTAACAGTATTAACATTACTAACAGTTTTAACAGTATTAACAGTATTAACATTATTAATGAATGGTATTAACATTCTTAACAGTTTTAACATTATTAACATTATTAACAGTTTTAACGGTATTAAAATTATAAATTAATGGTATTAACATTATTAACAGTTTTAACAGTATTAACATTATTAACAGTATTAACAGTATTAACATTACTAACAGTTTTAACAGTATTAACAGTATTAACAGTATTAACAGTATTAACGTTATTAACAGTTTTAATATTATTAACAGTATTAACAGTATTAACATTATTAACAGTTTTAACATTATTACCAGTATTGACAGTATTAACAGTATTATCATTTTCCACAGTATTAACATTACTACCAGTATTGACAGTATTGACAGTATTAACAGTATTATAATTTTCCACAGTATTAACATTACTACCAGTATTGACAGTATTGACAGTATTAACAGTATTATCATTTTCAACAGTAGTAACATTACTACCAGTATTGGCAGTATTGACAGTATTAACATTACTGACAGTATTGACATTATTAACAGTATTATCATTTTCGACAGTATTAACATTACTACCAGTATTGACAGTAGTGACAGTATTAAAATTAACAGTTTGACCAGTATTGACAGTATTGACAGTATTAACAGTATTATCATTTCCGACAGTAGTAACATTACTACCAGCATTGACAGTATTGAAAGTATTAACAGCATTGACAGTAGTGACAGTATTAACATTAACAGTTTTAACAGTATTAACAATATCAACAGTATCAACAGTATTAACAGTATTAGCATTATTAACAGTTTTAACAGTATTAACATTATTAATGAATGGTATTAACATTCTTAACAGTTTTAACATTATTAACATTATTAACAGTTTTAACGGTATTAAAATGATAAATTAATGGTATTAACATTATTAACAGTTTTAACAGTATTAACATTATTAACAGTATTAACAGTATTAACATTATTAACAGTATTAACAGTATTAACATTATTAACAGTTTTAACAGTATTAACATTATTAACAGTATTAACAGTATGAACAGTATTAACATTATTAACATTATTAACAGTTTTAACAGTATTAACATTATTAACAGTATTAACAGTATTAACAGTATTAACATTATTAACAGTATTAACAGTATTAACATTATTAACAGTTTTAACATTATTAACATTATTAACAGTATTAACAGTATTAACGTTATTAACAGTATTAACAGTATTAACATTATTAACAGTATTAACAGTATTAACACTATTAACAGTATTAACATTATTAACAGTATTAACAGTATTAACAGTATTACCATTATTAACAGTTTTAACATTATTAACATTATTAACAGTATTAACAGTATTAACATTATTAACAGTATTAACATTATTAACAGTATTAACAGTATTAACAGTTTTAACAGTATTAACATTATTAACAGTATTAACAGTATTAACATTATTAACAGTATTAACAGTATTAATGTTATTAATTAACGTTATTAACAGTATTAACGTTATAACCCTATTAACAGTATTAACAGTATTAACATTATCATCAGTTTTAACAGTAGTAACATTATTAATGAATGGTATTAACATTCTTAACAGTTTTAATATTATTAACATTATTAACAGTTTTAACGGTATTAACATTATAAATGAATGGTATTAACATTATTAACAGTTTTAACAGTATTAACATTATTAATTAATGGTATTAACATTATTAACAGTATTAACAGTATTAACATTATTAACAGTATTAACATTATTAACATTATTAACAGTATTAACAGTATTAACATTACTAACAGTTGTAACAGTATTAACAGTATTAACAGTATTAACGTTATTTACAGTTTTAACATTATTAACAGTATTAACAGTATTAACATTATTAACAGTATTAACAGTATTAACATTATTAACACGTTTAACATTATTACCAGTATTGACAGTATTAACAGTATTATCATTTTCCACAGTATTAACATTACTACCAGTATTGACAGTATTGACAGTATTAACAGTATTATAATTTTCCACAGTATTAACATTACTACCAGTATTGACAGTATTGACAGTATTAACAGTATTATCATTTTCAACAGTAGTAACATTACTACCAGTATTGACAGTATTGACAGTATTAACATTACTGACAGTATTGACAGTATTAACAGTATTATCATTTTCAACAGTAGTAACATTACTACCAGTATTGACAGTATTGACAGTATTAACATTATTGACAGTATTGACAGTATTAACAGTATTATCATTTTCAACAGTAGTAACATTACTACCAGTATTGACAGTATTGGAAGTATTAACAGCATCGACAGTAGTGACAGTATTAAAATTAACAGTTTGACCAGTATTGACAGTATTGACAGTATTAACAGTATTATCATTTCCGACAGTAGTAACATTACTACCAGCATTGACCCTTATTGAAAGTATTAACAGCATTGACAGTAGTGACAGTATTAACATTAACAGTTTTAACAGTATTAACAATATCAACAGTATCAACAGTATTAACAGTATTAACATTATTAACAGTTTTAACAGTATTAACATTATTAATGAATGGTATTAACATTCTTAACAGTTTTAACATTATTAACAGTTTTAACGGTATTAACATTATAAATTAATGGTATTAACATTATTAACAGTTTTAACAGTATTAACAGTATTAACAGTATTAACAGTATTAACAGTATTAACATTATAAACAGTATTAACAGTATTAACAGTGTTAACATTATTAACATGTTTAACGTTATTAACAGTATTTACATTAGTTATTAACAGTATTAACATTAGTTATTAACAGTATTAACATTATTAACAGTATTACTACTAACATTCAAATAGTATAAATACAATGTTCTCAGAGGGAGGGGTCTGAGATTTAAGGGGGCGGTTAATCATTCACTAATCAAGCAGAATGTATTTTCCAAATTAATAAAACAACTCATCAAATAACCACACAAATCCCTCAACATGAATTAGTAAATTACAATGTCATTATGGTTGGTGGAGAAGGAAGGGGGGTAGGTAAAGGGGGGGTAGGTAAAGTAAGGCACTTAATATGGAGGTAATTGACAAATCATGCTGAATGTAATGATGAAAAGCAGGAACTGGGAGAAGATATTGGTATCCCCTCCCTGGGACTAACAAGAACTCATTATTCCTGCTTAGTGAGTTGGAGAGAAAAAAAATGTTCTGGGGAATACAACACCCTCCCACCATCCCCCTCCTCCTTCCTCCTTTCCCACACATGTCCCTTATGTATGTGAGATGATTGTTCTGCGAGAGAGTTCATTTTCTAGAGGAAACAAAGCAAGTAACACCAAATGAATTGCCTTCCCTCATACGAGTGTAAGCCAGGTCCAAATGAACACGTTTGCCTTTGTTTCTTTCTTCCCTCCCTAGTTTACCTTCCTGAAAGAAAGGATGAGGAAAGCTCCACAAGTGTATGTCACCCACACGCCTCTGTTTACACACTGTCTTTACCCTCTCCTAAGACTGTCATTATTTTACCCAGTCACCTCCTCACACTGAGGACATTGAGAAAACACCATATTCCAAACTGTGAATTATAATTGGAAACCTATGGCTTCTCTGTGTAAACTAATCCGGGAACCACATTAATAAAAGGTAATTCTCTGAAATATCAAAAAATGCCACCAATTTAAAAACCCTTCCTCAGTTTTCTCAAATGTTTCTCTGTGTGTATTCAGTGGCTGTAAGATCTATCATTGGTCTGTTTGATCGGCTGGTCCAGAGGCTCAGCATATATCTGCTGGAGTACAGAGGCCCTCAGAGAGAGGCAGACATAGTCTAACAAGCCTGTAGGCATGGAGCGCACACACACACACACACACACACACACACACACACACACACACACACACAAACATGCATGTGCATGCGCACGCACACACGCACACACACACACCCCAGGCCCAGTGAACAACAGATGGCAGGAACGAGAGAAGATGTTAAACGAGAGAGGGTTTGTTTAAAGATAGATGTTAGAGGGATGAGTTGGCTATGTTGAAGGATGGTACAGAAACATGGTACAGACATAAACATACACTCATGACCTAATTTTACGGACCATGTGATCCAATGCAACCTTGTTGAACTCCAACTCCACGTTGACCTAATACTCTCTCGCTCTTCTTCTCACTCTGTTTTCCTCTCTCCCATTCTGCCCTCTCTGGAGAGCAGGACATATGGACAACACTATAGACTCTAAAAACAGTTTGAAAGAACAATGATACGCGTAGGAGGAGGCTTGCTTTAGAAAAAGCAGAGAGAGTTCCTGAATATTTGAGAGAGAGAAGAGAGAATAAATCAGAGAGAGAGAGAGAGAGAGAGAGAGAGAGAGAGAGAGAGAGAGAGAGAGAGAGAGAGAGAGAGAGAGAGAGAGAGAGGAGAGAGAGGGAGAGAGAGAGAGGGAGAGAGGCAGTGTGTGTCTGATGAGGGTATTGGGGTGACGTGCTACAGGTCTCTGTGCGGACGCCCTGAAGGAATTGAATTGTGTTGGGGGTTAAGGGATCGGGGAAATCATCTGGAGCGTGTTCTGGTGCGGCCTACTTTTTGGGGAGGTGTCAGCCACATTCAAACACGAGCGAACAGAGCAGGGAGAGAAGGAGAGAGGATGAGAGGTAGAAGGAGAGAACGAACAAGAAGAATAAGGAGAAAAAGCCAATTATTCAGAGGCTAGTATGCGCGAGATATGGAGAGCTGAACGGATTCCCCCGTGTGGTGAGATCAGGTGTCTCTGAACACACTAATTAGATGTTCCGCTCGGGGATCGGCTCGCTGGGTCGTACTCGTCTTTAACCCAGAGGAGGATCCCTCTATAAAGGTACTGCTTCCTCTCACCCCTTTCCCTCCATTCTCTCTTCTCTTTCTCTTCTTTTTCACTTTTCTCTTGTTCTTTGCGTTTGACTTTGACAAATCCCCAAGCTTATTGTTTCAGAAGAAAGTCTAATGTTGACAGTTCGTCTCTGTGACAACAACAAACTGCATGACTGTCATTAGTAAGAAGCCAGAGAGGCAAAGAAAACTCTTTAAACACAACTCTGTTGGATGACTCCAGTACTAGTGGATGAGGGGGAGGCTCCCACCCTCTGCTCCAAGGTTAATAAAGAGAAACAACCGCACACCAATGTAACTTTTCTCCCGCTGTTCCTCCTGAAACAAAGACAGTGTGACCCAAACACTGAGGCAGAGTGAGGAGTCAGTCCATTTCTTGTAGGCAGCTAATTGCAAAAGGTTTGTGAGTGTGAGCCAGCTGGCAGGGCCAACCCTCCCGACTGGCCCGTATGACGGCTGATTTATTCCACAGTTGCATTACTCAGATGGATGTGGCCGCGCGGGCCGGAGCAGATTAAGATTAAGATCCATGAATCAATGCAGCGAGGGACACAAATGCATTATTGGACTCGGAGTAAACAAGGGAACGGCCACCGGGGGAATCAATGTGTATAATTAAAAGGGGGATATGGAACAGTCATCCGTCACGGGGCCATAGAGGTGTCCACCCAACTTGTGTGTGTCGTAAGTGTGTGTGTGTGGTGGGGAGGGGGGATGGGGGTCTGTGTGAATATGTGTTTATGAGAGAGAGAAAGAGAGAGAGAAATAACCTGTTCATCTCTAGCTGTTAGAGAGATCAGTCTTAAAACATTATTTGGACACAGACACAGTCAACCTCCCTCACACACCAACACACATGGTGGAGAAAATCCCTCCTTTCTTTGGAGAAGTGTATGACATGGGATGGCGCTGACCTCTTTCCTCTTAGTGGGCTTCAGTAGCTGTAGGCTTTATTAAACAGGGACTGAGCTCTACCTCTGTCTCTACCTCTCTCTCCTGAGTCACTACCACTGTCCAGCCAGCCTCCCCTAAGTACTGTGAATATACCCACTGAATTAGGCCAATGTTAATCACACACTGACGTCACCCACCTAGACAGAGAGAGAGGGAGAGAGCGAAAGAAAGGGTTGTTTAAATAGTTTCACTTTTGTTTATTATTTATTTTACTTGCTTTGGCAATGTAAACATATCTTTCCCATGCCAATAAAGCCCTTTGAATTGAATTGAGCGATCAAGACAGAAAGAAAGGGAGAGAGAGAGAGAGGGGGAGAGAAATAAAGAAAGAGAGACAGAAAGAAAGGGGAGTGATAGAGGGAGAGAGAGAGAGGGAGAGAGATAAAGAAAGAGAGACAGAAAGAAAGGGGGAGAGATACAGGGAGAGAGAAAGAAAGAAAGAAAGAAAGAAAGAAAGAAAGAAAGAAAGAAAGAAAGAAAGGGGGAGAGATACAGGGAGAGAGAGAGAGAGAGAGAGGGAGAGAGAGAGAGAGAGGGGGGGGAGAAATAAAGAAAGATAGACAGAAAGAAAGGGGGAGAGATACAGGGAGAGAGAGAGAGAAATAAGAAAGAGAGACAGAAAGAAAGGGGGAGAGAGAGAGGGAGAGAGAGAAATAAGAAAGAGAGACAAAAAGAAAGGGGGAGAGATACAGGGAGAGAGAGAGAAATAAGAAAGAGAGACAGAAAGAAAGGGGGAGAGATACAAGGAGAGAGAGAGAGAGAAATAAGAAAGAGAGACAGAAAGAAAGGGTGAGAGATACAGGGAGAGAGAGAGAGAAATAAGGAAGAGAGACAGAAAGAAAAAGAAAGGGGGAGAGAGAGAGAGAGAGAGAGAGAGAGAGAGAGAGAGAGAGAGAAGAAAGAGAGACAGAAAGAAAGGGGGAAAGAGAGAGGGAGAGAGAGAAATAAGAAAGAGAGACAGAAAGAAAGGGGGAGAGATACAGGGAGAGAGAGAGAAATAAGAAAGAGAGAGAG
Source organism: Oncorhynchus keta (assembly GCF_023373465.1). NCBI lineage: Eukaryota > Metazoa > Chordata > Actinopteri > Salmoniformes > Salmonidae > Oncorhynchus > Oncorhynchus keta. The sequence continues at coordinate 53,324,706 of NC_068424.1, read as the reverse complement.
AAAGAAAGGGGGAGAGAGAGGGGGGGAGAGAGAGAGAAATAAGAAAGAGAGACAGAAAGAAAGGGGGAGAGATACAGGGAGAGAGAGAAATAAGAAAGAGAGACAGAAAGAAAGGGGGAGAGAGAGAGGGAGAGAGAGAGAGAAATAAGAAAGAGAGATAAAGAAAGGGGGGAGAGATACAGGGAGAGAGAGAGAGAAATAAGAAAGAGAGATAAAGAAAGGGTGAAGAGATACAGAGAGAGAGAGAGAAATAAGAAAGAGAGAGAAAGAAAGGGGGAAGAGATACAGGGAGAGAGAGAGAAATAAGAAATAGAGAGAAAGAAAGGGGGAAGAGATACAGGGAGAGAGAGAGAAATAAGAAAGAGAGAGAAAGAAAGGGGGAAGAGATACAGGGAGAGAGAGAGAAATAAGAAATAGAGAGAAAGAAAGGGGGAAGAGATACAGGGAGAGAGAGAGAAATAAGAAAGAGAGAGAAAGAAAGGGGGAAGAGATACAGGGAGAGAGAGAGAAATAAGAAATAGAGAGAAAGAAAGGGGGAAGAGATACAGGGAGAGAGAGAGAAATAAGAAAGAGAGATAAAGAAAGGGGGAAGAGATACAGGGAGAGAGAGAGAGAAATAAGAAAGAGAGATAAAGAAAGGGGGAAGAGATACAGAGAGAGAGAGAGAGAAATAAGAAAGAGAGAGAAAGAAAGGGGGAAGAGATACAGGGAGAGAGAGAGAAATAAGAAATAGAGAGAAAGAAAGGGGGAAGAGATACAGGGAGAGAGAGAGAAATAAGAAAGAGAGAGAAAGAAAAGGGGAAGAGATACAGGGAGAGAGAGAGAAATAAGAAATAGAGAGAAAGAAAGGGGGAAGAGATACAGGGAGAGAGAGAAAAATAAGAAAGAGAGAGAAAGAAAGGGGGAAGAGATACAGAGAGAGAGAGAGAAATAAGAAAGAGAGAGAAAGAAAGGGGGAAGAGATACAGGGAGAGAGAGAAATAAGAAATAGAGAGAAAGAAAGGGGGAAGAGATACAGGGAGAGAGAGAGAAATAAGAAAGAGAGAGAAAGAAAGGGGGAAGAGATACAGGGAGAGAGAGAGAAATAAGAAAGAGAGAGAAAGAAAGGGGGAAGAGATACAGGGAGAGAGAGAGAAATAAGAAAGAGAGAGAAAGAAAGGGGGAAGAGATACAGGGAGAGAGAGAGAAATACACGTCTTTCCTGATTGTACGTGTTATTGACAAAAGTGAAATGCATTTCCAAGAACTTCAACAAAATATACGTTATTGTAGTTGCAGGGATTTTCTATAATTAATACTAATTGGTTTGACCCTGTGTTTGACTGTTATATTAAGCAATGATGTTGCCAGAGTTAGAGTGGCATAGATTTCCATTCCTCCGATTCAAGTGTTTTTTTTGTCTGATCTGGCTTTTTAATGAACCAGAGGAAGAGTGGAGAAACTGAGATGTAATCTGTGTCTCAGAAGTTCAATCTTGCCCTCTCTTTCTCTCAATTCAAAGGGCTTTATTGGCATAGGAAACACATGTTTACATTGCCAAAGCAAGTGAAATAGACAACAAACAAAAGGGAAATAAACAATACAAATTAACATTAAACATCACACATACAGAAGTTTTTAAACAACAAAGACATTACAAATGTCATATTATATATATACAGTGTTTTAACAATGTACAAATGGTTAAAGGACACAAGATAAAATAAACAAGCATGGGTTGTATTTACAATGGTGTTTGTTCTTCACTGATTGCCCTTTTCTCGTGGCAACAGGTCACAAATCTTGCTGATGTGATGGCACACTGTGGAATTTCACCCAGTAGATATAGGAGTTTATCAAAATTGGATTTGTTTTCAATTTTTTTGTGGATCTGTGTAATCTGAGGGAAATATGTCTCTCTAATATGGTCATACATTGGGCAGGAGGTTAGGAAGTGCAGCTCAGTTTCCACCTCATTTTCTGGGCAGTGTGCACATAGCCTGTCTTCTCCTGGGAGACAGGTCTGCCTACAGCGGCCTTTCTCAATAGCAAGGCTATGATCACTGATTCTGTACATAGTCAAAGCTTTCCTTAAGTTTGGGTCAGTCACAGTTGTCAGGTATTCTGCCGCTGTGTACTCTCTGTTTAGGGCCAAATAGCATTCTATTTAGACCTCCTCGTCCCTCCACTCCTCCTTCCATCTTCCCATTTCTTCTTTCTCCCCCAAACTCATTTTAACCTTCTTGCTTCTCTTCGCATTTCCTTGTGTGTGTGCATGCACACACACACACACACACACACACACACACACACACACACACACACACACACACACACACACACACACACACACACACACACACACACACACACACACACACACACACACACACACACACACACACACAGTTTTACACACCCTCCAAGCAATGTCAAGTCACCCTTGATTAGGTTTTCTGGGTGCCTTGAGAAGGCAGCCCTTGGGAGGTTGTCCCTCTTCTCCTCAGACTCTGACATGCAGTTAGTCAGTCTGGAAGTCTCCAACATCTGGTTGTGTTAACATGTTCATGTACTGTACCTTTTTCAGTTGACATGATTTTGTAGTTCCCTCCAATGGCAGTAGGTTGAAGTACAGTAATGAACATGAAGACACACACACACACACACACACACACACACACACACACACACACACACACACACACACACACACACACACACACACACACACACACACACACACACACACACACACACACACACCACACACACACACACACACACACACACACACACACACACACACACACACACACACACGACCCCAGTCCTTCACCAAACAGGTGTTGGCTGCCGGAGCTGAATGCAGCCATGTGATCTGGGGTCCCCTGGGTGTTATTCCCTCTCCTTTGAGCTGAACAAATCCCGATGATGGCATAATTGATCTGTCAGGATTTTAATGCAGCACAATATGTTATCCGGCACTGCTGCTATTCATTAACTACCAGAATCCAAGAGAGAGGGAGAAGGTGAAGGAGAGGTAGAGGGAGACAGCCTGAGCCTCGGCTCGCACATCATCAGAGCCGATGACAAAGAAGCCTCTATGTCTGAGCGTTGGTCCACGTATCTCTCCTCTGCACTGTAGGAAACTAGGAAACCGCTGGGCACACACTGGTTGAATCAACGTTGTTTCCAGGTCATTTCAATGAAATTATGTTGAACCAACACGGAATAGACTTAGAATCGACATCTGTGTCCATTAGGCAGAAACAGAGCTGGAACATTAGTGACATTGAAATCAGCGAGGAGAGGAAATGGCACCCACCATGTGAATATCAGGATCACGGGGATGATGGTCATATCATATGAGGAAGTAGTGGTGATGAGGATGATCATGATGATCAAAATGATGATGATGACATGGAGGAGGAGGGCAATGGAGAATGGGGGAGGAGAGAGAGGAGAAGGATGTTGGTGAAAAGATTTTGTCATGATAATTAGAGCAATAGAACTCGTGGTAATGAATTGCTTTCATGCTAAAGTGAAACGCTCCTGGATTATCCCCAATGTCTTGTTATGAAGTAATCCCTGTACATATTATTCTCATCCTAGTAGATCCACTCTCTAATTGCCTGCGCCAATGAGCAGCCATTCTGTTATTAGCAAAGAGCTGATGTTTTCTCGCTTTGAATATGAAACGGTAATAGAAGATAAACCAGCCTAATGGTTACATTTGAGCTAGGCTTGATGATGGGCTGTGTGTCAGTGGTGAGACTAGTTCCCCAGACAGGGCTGATCAGCTCAGAAGCAGAGCATGTCATGGCATGTTTTAGTTGTGTGAGAGGGGTAATACATCTTAATTAGGAAGGGGAAAATTCATGTCGCCCTCTATGAATTAGGCTTGGAACCAGAGCTCTCCGGTGTGTTTGTGTTCAATGAGGGTGGGGGGGTCAGGAAAAGAGAGAGAGAGGGAGAGGGAGCAAGAGGGCAAGAGGGTTAGAAAGCAAGAGAGCGCGAGAGGTTGTAAGTCAATACCCCTGCTTAATACCGTATCCCGGCTGCCAGCTGGTGTATGGAGGACATGTGAGAACAGGAGAGGCTCTGTCCCTCTACCCCAGACCTGAGTGCTTGAGCTGGGCTTCTTATCTCTCTTCTCTCGCCTCATCTGGAACAGACAAACCCATTTACCAAACTGACACATAAAACAGGTCACACACACAGGCACACACAGGAATACAAGCGAAAGGTATCCTGACAGATGATCCCTCTTAGTATCTCTCTATCTCCTTCACTTACTGACGATCTCTCTCTCTCTGTCTCTCTCTGTCTCTCTCTCTCTCTCTCTGTGTCCATGTTGTGTTTAATGTCCTCCCTGTCATACTCTGGAACTGTGGAGGAGCTACTGCAGCCCACTGCCAAACATTACACTCACTATAGCATCAAACAGAACAAGCGGACTGTACCATTCCGCTAACAGAGGAGCTAGCCATAGCTATTTTAAAGCCAAATTCCATAATCTCTTGTGAGATGACATGACTGGTTGAAGAAACATCCATACAGTAAATGGGTAGGTGTTCGTCCAAGAAGGACTGAAGCTAAAACCACAACAAACACATCACTCTTACAGATAGCCATTTTATCCCTCCTATCCCTCTCTCTTTCTCCTTTCCGTCTGATGCTTCTCTCTCTTGGAACATCTTTTTCCACTCTCTCTCCCTGTTCTCCTCTCACTTTCTTCGTCTTCCTCTCCAACCCTCTCGCCATCTTTCCCTCTCTTCCGCTTTCTCTCTTTCTCTTCTCACTAATTGAGGCAGGTGTTGTCTTTTAATATATAATAATATAATAATATATATATAATATAATATATATATAATATAATAATATCCGCCACTCAGAGACCTCATCGCTCTACAGTTACCACGCATCTGGAATGTGCTGGATGTGCGTCTGTTTGTGATCCGTGTTCGTCTGTTTGTGACGGGTGTTTCGTCTGTTTGTTAGTTTCCTTTGTGAGTGTGTGTGAGTGCGTGTTTGGTTGTGTCGTGCACGCGTTCGTGTGTGTTTGTGCTGTTGTTGGTGTGTGTGCGCATATTGGTGTGTTTGTTACTGTGCTTGTGTGTTTATTAGTGTGTGTGTGTGTGTGTTCGTGCCTGCCTGTGTGCATGACAGCAGTGGAATTCCAAGGTCTCTTCTCTCAAACAACCACTCGATGGGGCTTAACATGTAATTAATCAATTCAGCTCACTAAGAGGGACTATTTAGAACAGTGTGGCTAAAATGGTAACTTATTGGGCTCTGGTCAAAAGTATTGCACTATAGAGAGTGCATTGGCTCTGGTGAAAAGTTCTGCACATTTATGGAATAAGGTGTCATTTTGGCTTCAGCCTGTGTTGATGGCAGCACATCCACAAGAAAATACAACAACATGAGATAAAGATGGAGAGAGATCAGCAACAGCAGAAGACATCCATCATCGCAGTGTGAAAGCAGAAGAATGACTATGTGTGTTTTGTGGTTGAAGTTACCACTGCATGAAATGGGTGGTTGTCATCAATTGATAAGGTCATTGACTGATGGGTCTGACCGGAGATGCCTGAGGAAGACTGAGTCAAAACGTGTTGCGTGCATAGGTTGTCTAAATGTCTTTAGCTGTAGGCCACTACTTGCTTTTTTTAATCAAGGATTGTTTGTGTGTGTTATAACGGCCAGTTAACGGCTCAGTGATGAGTTCGTGGTTGCCCTGGACCCGTGAGGTCGCCTAGGCAGAGAACTCTTGTCAATGTGTAAATATTGTATTGCTTTTATGTGTTTTCTGATAGCATTCTTTAAAAATCTACTTTTCATTTTGTTAGTTTAGTAAGTTAAGATTATTTATATATCAATTCAACTTTGTCATAAGACCAGCAAGTCAGTTAGTTTTGTCAGGATAGCCAAGAGGCTAGCTAGCAATCTAGCTCTTGTTTTTATTTTAAACTGGAGATCGCCTCAAGGCCCCTATCTAAATCTAGCCAACGCCGGCTTCACCTAGGTGGGTGCTACATTTTGTTTGAGGAATAAAGTGGCTTGCGAAAGTATTCACCCCCTTAGCCTTTTTCCTATTTTGTTGCCTTACAACCTGGAATGAAATGGATATTTGGGGGATTTGTATATCATTTGATTTTACACAACATGCCTGCCGATCACGCGCCCACTTTGAAGATGCAAAATATTTTTTATTGTGAAACAAACAAGAAATATGGCAAAAAAGGCAACTTGAGCGTGAATAACTATTCACCCCCCAAAAGTCAATACTTTATAAAGCCACTTTTTGGAACATCTAGCCACTGGGATTTTGTATCATTCTTCAAGGCAGAACTGCTCCAGCTCCTTCAAGTTGGATGGGTTCCGCTGGTCATACCACAGATTCTCAATTGGATTGAGGTCTGGGCTTTGACTAGGCCATTCCAAGATATTTAAATGTTTCCCCTTAAACCACTCTAGTGTTGCTTTAGCTTTATGCTTGGGGTCATTGTCCTGCTGGAAGGTGAACCTCCGTCCCAGTCTCAAATCTCTGGAAGACTAAAACAGGTTTCACTCAAGAATTTCCCTGTATTTAGCGCCATCCATCATTCCTTCAATTCTGACCAGTTTCCCAGTCCCTGCCGATGAAAAACATCCCCACAGCATGATGCTGCCATCACCATGCTTCACTGTAGGGATGGTGTTCTCAGGGTGATGAGAGGTGTTTGATTTGCGCTAGACATAGTGTTAAATTCTAGTCTCATCTGACAAGAGTACCTTCTTCCATATGTTTGGGGAGTCTGCTTATTTTTTCTTTAAGCAATGGCTTTTTTTCTGGCCACATTTCCATTTAGCCCAGCTCTGTGGAGCTTACGGCTTAAAGTGGTCCTATGGACATCTCCGCTGTGGAGCTTTGCAGCTCCTTCAGGGTTATCTTTGGTCTCTTTGTTGCCTCTATCATTATTGCCCTCCTTGCCTGGTCTGTGAGTTTTGGTGTGCGGCCCTCTCTTGGCAAGTTTGTTGAGGTGTCATAGTCTTTACATTTTTTTCAAATTATGGATTTAATGGTGCTCTGTGGGAAGTTTTGGATATTTTTTATAACCCAACCCTGATCTGTACTTTTCCACAACTTTGTCGCTGACCTGTTTGGAGAGCTTCTTGGTCTTGATGGTGGCGCTTGCTTGGTGGTGACCCTTGCCTAGTGGTGTTGCAGACTCCTTTCAGGGGAATTTCAGAACAGGTGTATATATACCAAGATCATGTGACAGATCTTGTGACAGTTAGATTGCACACAGGTGGACTTTATTTAACTAATTATGTGACTTCTGAAGATATTTGGTTGCACCAGATCTTATTTGGGGGCTTCATAGAAAAGGGGGTGAATACATATGCACGCACCACTTTTCCGTTTTAAATTGAAAAAATAACGTAATTTTTTTCATTTTACTTCACCAATTTGGACTATTTTGTGTATGTCCATTACATGAAATCCAAATAAAAAATCTAATTAAATTACAGGTTCTAATGCAACAAAATAGAAAAAATGCCAAGGTGGATGAATACTTTTGCAAGGCACTGTATCTACCCACGAAGTCTGCAGAGAAGCTGGGGATGGCAAGGCCTGGCTTGATGATCCAAACCTGTCTTACTGAGTTATGTTTTTTTTGCATTAGTTGAGTCTAAATCGACCACATATGTCTACAGTATGTTGCACTTCTGCATCCACGGTGAAAGGTGGCAGAGCTCGAGCAAAGTTTGTCAGACCATGACGCATCCCTGAAATTGGTCTTCTCATGAAAACGTCTGTAGCGTCCAAACGGTTTGACCTACACTTTGACCTAGACTCTCATGAACACAATGGTGGTCTCCAGTTTTTGCTCTACAACCGACACAAGTGTCAAGGGACTCATTTGAAGTCAGTGCCGTCGATGTGCCAACTTCTGTTTGTAGAATCCGAACTGTTTGTGCTACAAAGTGTCACATGACCAGACTGAAGGTAACCAGTACAGGAAAAAAATATATTGGAAGTATGAAGGTAGTTTTGTGCCTACCAAAATAAGTAGTTAAATATGTGCAAAAAAAAGTAATACTTATAATAATAATATATACACACGATATATACACAATATATTTTCAAACGTTTTGGGTCACTTAGAAATGTCCTTGTTTTTGAAAGAAAAGCAAAACATTTTGTCCAGTAAATCTTCTTCAGGATTGGTGGGAACCCCATGGGACGGTTGTGCTAATATAGGCTAATGCGATTAGCGTGAGGTTGTAAGTACAATAACATTTCCCAGGACATAGACATATCTGATAGTGGCAGAAATCTTAAATTCTTGTTAATCGAACTGCACTGTCCAATTTACAGTAGCTATTATAGTGAAATAATGCCATACTATTGTTTGATGAGTTATGAACTTGAAAAGTTATTAATAAACCATTTTGGGCACATTTGGGCAGTCTTGATACAAAATGGAACACAAATACAATTCTTCATTGGATCAGTTTCAAACTTTTCACATACACTGCTGCCATCTATTGGCCAAAATCAAAGTTGTGCCTTGGCTGGAATAATACAATATGGCCTTTCTCTTGCATTTCAAAGATGGAAAGAAAAATACAAAATAAATGTAGTTTTTTTCTTTGTATTTTCTTTAACCAGATCTAATGTTATATTTTCCTGCATTAATTTCACATTTCCACAAACCGCAAAGTGTTTCCTTTCAAATGGTATCAAGAATATGCAAATCCTTCCTTCAATGCCTGAGCTACATGCAGTTAGATTTGGGTATGTCATTTTAGGTGAAAATTTGGAAAAAAGGGGTGGATCCTTAATAAGAGGTTAAAATAACATCAAATTGATCTGTAATACATTGTAGACATTTTTAATGTTGTAAATGACTATTGTAGCTGAAACGGCAGATTCTTTATGGAATATCTACATAGGCAAACAGAGGCCCATTATCAGCAACCATCACTCTGATCCAATGGAACGTTGTGTTAGCTAATCCAAGTTTATCATTTTAAAAGGCTAATTGACCATTAGAAAACCCTTTTGCAATTATGTTAGCACAGCTGAAAACTGTTGTGCTGATTTAAGAAGCAATTAAACTGGCCTTCTTTAGACTAGTTGAGTATCTGGAGCATCAGCATTTGTGGGTTCGATTAAAGGCTCAAAATGGCCACAAACAAAGCACTTTCTTCTGAAACTCGTCAGTCTATTCTTGTTCTGAGAAATGAAGGCTACACCATGCGAGAATTTGCCAAGAAACTGAAGATCTCATACAACGCTGTGTACTACTCCATTCACAGAACAACGCAAACTGCCTCTAACCAGAATAGAAAGAAGAGTGGGAGGCCCCGGTGCACAACTGAGCAAGAGGACAAGTACATTAGTGTCTAGTTTGAGAAATAGACACCCATCAACTGGCAGCTTCAGTAAATAGTACCCGTAAAACACCAGTCTCAACGTCAACAGTGAAAGGGCGACTCTGGGATGTTGGCCTTTCTGATCAATTTGATATTATTTTAATGGATGGAAAATGTGCTCAGAAACATCTGTTTGTTTCTTATCATATTTCTTTACACTTTTTTTCCCATTTATGAATGTGTTATTCAAATCAAATCAAATATTCAACGTATTTCTCTGGGCTATAGACCAAATTCAATCATTCTTTTTACCTAACCCATCGCACTGCCAGGTCTTCTGCCATGGTAAAAGACAAGCGGATGTTTCTTGTTCACTTGTTTGTATCTGTTCTATCTCACTAATTGAGTGTACACCTGCACAGCATCCACCTGCACCTCTGGGCTCTGCCTCAATACAATATGATTATTTACAGCATTACTCCCATTAAACATCATTACTTAGCATTAAAGCCATGTTACAAACTCCTCTGCTTCTCTGCTCTGCCCAGACTTGCCTGTACACCCAAACACACACCCAATCACCAAATAACCCAATCACACGCACGCACGCACGCACACACACACAAACAGACACACACACAGACACACAGTCACACAGCTCAGGGAGAGAGTTTATCCTCTCCTTCGCCAGCCAGAGAAGCCATTAAAAAGCTCATTATGGGAAGAAAAAGGCAGAAATCAAAGAAATTTGAGCTTATTCACTGGTGTGTTCCACTCTGTCCCTATTCTCTGTTCTCCTGTCACTATAACTAGTGCAGGGATGAGCCTCCCCCCATGCCAGTCCTGTATTGTATCACAGACAATCCACACACATCCCCATCACCTCCCTATCCTCCCCTACTGTTTCTGCCTTTGTGCCAAGCCCTGGTTATGTCATGAAGCTTCCTGCCTGTCAAATCCTCACTGAATAGCAAGAACGGGGAAATATACTTTAGCTAAACCCACATCCACATCCACCTCCACAACACCAACACCTTGAATGATCAACAGGAAACATAGTAGGGACAGAGGGAAAACAAGGTTGTTATAAATTCATACTCAGATATACTGTGAGGATGTATAGGTATATGTAGGAGTGGTTTATGTAAGCAGATATAGTATAGTTTAGGAAAGGTGGGGGGGGGGGCTATCTCAGAGCTTAGCCAGATGGTCAGTTAGCAGACTGGTGCTGCAGTGGAGTGGGATTTGGACCTGGAGTTTGATTCTCACTCAATTAGGTGAGACAGAGTTCTTTGAGGATCTGTCTGTTGAACTTTGTTCTATATGGATGTATGAGCCCCCAAGCTTGAGTACTGTGTTTGTGTCCATTCAGTGTACATGCAACTAGCTAAGCCTGTGTGTGTGTGTGTGTGTGTGTGTGTGTGTGTGTGTGTGTGTGTGTGTGTGTGTGTGTGTGTGTGTGTGTGTGTGTGTGTGTGTGTGTGTGTGTGTGTGTGTGTGTGTGTGTGTGTGTGTTTACATGTGTGTCTTTCTGGAGGACTGGAGACTCCCTAATGTTAAAGATGGATCAGCATGTTAGAATAGCGGCGCCGGGCTGTGTATTGTTCCAGATTTAAGTCTCTGACCCTCCCGTGTGCGCTGTGAGAGACAGATTAGAACGTCCCCTTCGGGCCTTGGCTCTTTATCTTGTCAGAAAGGCAATCAGGAAAATAAGGTCTGCTTAAGATTTAGTCCTGCAGGAGGAGGCAGTCTATGCAGGCCAGCTAGAGGATGACCCAGCCACAGACAGAAATGTATCTGTCGTTTGGCGGCTTGTTTTTTTTTCTCTCTCCCTTTCACAGGGTGATGGATGTGTGGAGATCACTCATTCCTTATAACCCAGAGAGGGGTGTTATCCATCACGCTCTTCCCTCCTGTGTGAGCCCCGCCTCACCCCTCCTTGCCCCCTCTCTCCACCCTCCGCTATCGTGACATAAGCCGTCTCTGTCTCAAACTGACAGCCCATCCAATCAGAGACCACCGGTCCACAGGACTCTATTATTTATAATCAGCTCCCCAACACTAAACACTTACACAGGTCAGTCAAATCACAGAGTTGGTGTGTGTGTGTGTGTGTGTGTGTGTGTGTGTGTGTGTGTGTGTGTGTGTGTGTGTGTGTGTGTGTGTGTGTGTGTGTGTGTGTGTGTGTGTGTGTGTGTGTGTGTGTGTGTGTGTGTGTGTGTGTGTGTGTATTTGTGTAGAGGGGTTTCCATCATCTAAACCTTGAGGAATGTATTTCACTACAATACATTTCACTATCAGGCTTACATTGAAGTCAAGTTGATCTTTAACAGCCATATGCCCAGTAAAGTACAGCTGGGCCTGGTCTGGCTTCAGCTCCAGCCCTGACCTCCCACCACTTAGACGTCAGACACAGCAAGAAATCTGACTGCCGATAGGTACTGTATTTGTCACAGTAGGAGGCTGTTCCTTCTCTTGCTAGGACAAAAGACGTCCGTGCTGTGTACCGATCTGGTACTAACAAACCTGCCATTTCTACTTGTAGAATTGTAATACACGGCAGTGGCCGACAATGTGACTTTGAGCCAATCAGAGAGCAAGAATTTATACATGGTCGACCTGACAGGAGTAACAAGAATAAGGCCAAAAGACGGAGCTTTTTCCAGTGCAATCAACTCTTCATCAGAATTGTTCTAACTAAAATAATAAAGCTGCATAATACATTGTTGTGTGCTTGAAGGATTGTTTTTTGTTATGTGTGATAATGTACACCTGCTCATTAGCATTAGTTTGCTAACTGAGCCAGGCAGTCACTCACACACACTTCAGATGAAATGAATGGGGTTGTAAATGTAGCACAATACACACAACACTAACTGCTTTACCAAGCTAGCCGTCTAGCAAGATTATGAAGAAATTATTTAATTCACTCTCTATTATCCCATACTGCCAATACCAGTTCGCTTGCTAGCTAATGTTAGCATTGCCATTTGCCAGTAGCACAACATAGCTTGCTAGCTTCTCCACTGACTCTCGGGAGTAAAGGCAACTGCTTCATTCAAAAGGAATACATTGTGATTTAATTATAATGGTGCTAGCTATGCTATTTTGTCCAGTTGTGGCCATCTGGCTGGTATCAACAAGGGCTTACTACAAATGATAGCTAGCAATAATATTAGCACAGCTTGCTATCTAGTTAGCTAACATTAGCTATATAATACAGGCACAAGGCAAACAAGCTACTGGCACCTTGTGGTCTGGAGTATTTTGACTACTGGATCAGTGAAGGATCTGTGCTATTTGAACAACAAAAAGTTAACTGCCGACAATGGGCAGAGTCAGTATCCTTGGTGTGTCTGAGCCCTTAGACATTCAAATAAATACTAAGATAAGACGTCAGCTTTCAATCTTCTATGCTGCCAAAGACAAACACACACAGCCTTTCTCTTGGCCGCAGAGATTATTTTCTCAGCGAAGGGAGTGTTTTGTTGGTTGTGTTTGTATAGGATTAATACCACTGACAGTGACATAGTGCTGCCATTACAGAATATGTAGGCTGCATTCCACTGTAATTGGATTAACATTTGGAAGCCCTAGGGTGTATGTGTGCTGGGGACGGGGTGGCAGAAGGGTCGAGACATCGGGGGAGGGTATTGGGGGGCAGGGGGACGGGGGCGGGGTGAGCCGAGGGGTGATGCGGTTGTTTGTGTGTGTATATATAAAGGTAGATTAGAGCACAGTCAACTTTTAGACACACCGTCACACACAAAAACACACTTCCTCAGTGTAGACCCAAGCAGACAATGCCATACGCTGCCAAAACCAACACTAGCTATTTACTTTCCCAATTTGCTTTCGAACTATTCAGAGTTGTTTGTTTCCTCAAGGAAACATTTTGTGTTACTTCCTCTCTGCAAAGCACGTGCAGAGACGAAGAGGAGGTGATAAGAATGAAAGACACTAACAAGTAATGATACAGTGAGACTGCATAGGAATGAGATGCAAAGAGACTCAGCCAATGATTACAAAGATAATCAACATCTCCTTTAGGTTCATCTGGTCTATAGCGCCAACTTCAAAATCACACAGTCTCATTGTGTTATGGCTGCTTTTTGTTTCTTTGTTTCCCTCTCCTCCTCTCTGCATTCAGAAGCAGCAGTTAGTGATTCATAAAAAAGTCAAGATAAGTGTTCCTTTTCCAATGACTGCATTATGGAATCTACTCATCTCTCTCCGCGACCCCGCTCTGCTCCTAGTCCCTCGCCACAGGGATGCCAGGCCTACAGATGAATAGCACGGTAGCCTTTACATTTCTCTAGTCATCCTCTGCTCCGCCCCGCTTCGTTCCACGACTCATGGATGCGATGTTCCGACACTCCGCTTGTTTATTCATTCTGGTGAGTCATCGACGCATCGAGCAGACACACTCACACACACCACACACACACACACACACACACACACACACACACACACACACACACACACACACACACACACACACACACACACACACACACACACACACACACACACACACACACACACTCACACACTCACACACACACACATCACCCTTTGAGTCGAGGAGTAGAGCAGAGGAGGAGGAACAGGACACAAGGGTGAAAAGGGATAGATGAGAACATGGGAGGAACCCAGGATTTGATTTCTGAAAAGCAGTTACAAAGGCATGTGAGTGAGAGAGCATGAATCACAGGAGTTGGATGGGGACAGAAGTAGCTGATCTACACTCTACAGTATGCACAGCTGGATGCACTGAATTCACATCCGGTTGACAATATCACTTCTGAAAAACTGTAATGCCCCCGACCTCCCAAAATATTCTTAGTGGGTAACAGAGATAGAAAGATTGAGGAAGAGAGAGCAGAAGTTGCGTGATGGAGGCAGAAACTCTGGCCTTTACACTCAGACGTCTGGCTTAAGGAGATCTCTGAGGAGCTCACTCCTAATGTCATCTCTGCTTGACCAAACCCAATTCTCTCCTCTCGCACACACACTCTCTTTGGAGATGTCTGGTTCCATCCTCATTTCCTCTCTCGCTCGCTCTCTCTATTAAAAAGGCACTTTCTTAGCTCTCATTAAAATCTTCTCAGCTGAATCGGACAGGGAGGAGAGACGTGGCAAGTAGATGTAAAATATAAAGGCAGTTTTCTCTTCTGTTGTTTCTAACAGCTTTGGAATTATTGTTGCACTTGGAACAAATGTGCCAATCAACCATATTTGAGTTTAATTAATGAAATGTATGGAAGGGAGAAAACTAGGAGGTCGATAGGGCATGCATGGGAGAATGAGAGAGAGAGAGATATACAGACAGAGAGCTTAGGGCTGGTTTGTACTGTGTCAGATCAGTTAGGTTGCGAGGACAGACAGCTAACTGTTCATCGGGGAGAGAACCTTTCAGGAGAAACATTCTCTCTATTTCTTAATCTTACTCTTTCTCTGTCTCTTTTTCTCCCTCTATCTGACTCTCTCAGACACACACGTACATACACATGACCATGTACACAAACACACACAGGCACACAAACACACGCAAACATACGCACACACGCAAACACACACACACAGGCCACTCTAGGGCCCTCACATTCTCTGCCTTCCTGAACTAATTGAATGCCTCTCTTGACAAATGGATTGTTGAAAGCACACCTGCAATGCACCATTAGACTCTCCTCTCCTCTCTGATCGGCCAAGGACTGCTGTGTGTGTGTGTGTGTGTGTGTGTGTGTGTGTGTGTGTGTGTGTGTGTGTGTGTGTGTGTGTGTGTGTGTGTGTGTGTGTGTGTGTGTGTGTGTGTGTGTAAGTATGCATGTGAAAGAGAGAGAAAACCTATCTGCATGCTTTCCTTGAGGATCTTATCATGTGGGGTCAACGGAACTCTTTACCTTATCGTACGAGTCATTCATTAACCATGAATATGTTTAAATAAATAATACTCTTGTCCCTCATCCAGTGTCAACCACCTCCTACTTTCAGGTAGAAATATACGTGATTATTTGCAAAGAACTGACCCATTCCTAGTTTCATTACAGACAGTATTGGAGAAGACAGGAGCTTATTTCCCCTACCCATCCATCCATCCATCCATCCATCCATCCATCCATCCATCCATCCATTTATCCATCCATGTGTCTATCCATCCATCAATCCATCCATCCTTCCTAAACACACAGACCAACACACACAGATAACACCATGGATCCATTGTCTCATTTCTAACAGCGAGGACAAGAGCAACATCAAAAAGCAGAGTATGTGCCCTTCATGTAACACAGAGCTCGCTAGCTTGTTGTCGTTAAAACCAGAAATGATTTACCTCTGGTTCGTTCAGCCATTCCTATGGGGGAAATGAATGAGGAAGAATAGGGCTTTAGAATAAATGCTGAAAAAAAGGTCTGAAGTTAATACAGGCTTAGGAGATATGATACACTTTGCTCTATGAGATAATATCAGTCAGTTAACATGACTTTTAAGAATAATGAAGACTTTATGTGCTTGATGTGTTTTTTTTTTATTAAAGAAATGCTCAGAATGTTCAAAATTCACAAAAATCTCCTATAACAAATGTGGAAGATCTCCTAAGCCTGTGTTTACCTTAGACCATATTTTCGGCATTTCTCCAATAACCCTCAATAACATTCATTTTACCATAGGCTTTGTACAGCGAACCATAGTGGATTTAGTGACTACACAAGATGCCATTATGGTTGCTCCCTATCATCAGCCATTAGAATCTATAGTACAACAGCTTCTACCATTTCTCTGTGAATTCTGAGACGAGAAGAGAGACTGATCATTCAAAGTACATTTCAAAAGCAGTGGCAATGGATGGATGCCCCTCAGGCCTTCGAGACCACCCTCCCCTCCCTCCCTCCTCCCTCTCTTCCTGGCCCCCCTATTAAACACACGTCTTTATCAACTCTGGCTCCATTAAATACATCATTGGAGCGGTGATTAAAAATGAAACAGACTTAAATGCAGTAATCAATCATTTAACAGGTTAACAGGCTTAAAATATCAGACTGCTTCATATTCAACCTGAGCGATGAGAGGGAGAAAGCTGCTCTGGAAATCAACTGTGACACTTTTGCCAACCTGCTAATACAATGTACTGGTGCTCATGAGGCCTCACTGTATAAGCAGGCAGATTGCTCAAGAGTGACTTTGAAATTGGACCTTTATCCATGTCCTGAGGACATCGGGAAATGCCTTCAGAATCGTCCACTAGGGGCAACAGTGAGCACTATTACTATCAAGTAGGTTTCGGTTTTTCGAAGGGAGTGGTGGATCACTGTAATCCCAAGACTCTGGATCACAAGGTTGTGTGTTTGATTCCATTGGTGGGCACACTTTAAAAAAAAATGTTTTAACCCTATCCCAAACCTTAACATTTAACCTTCGACGTTTGACTTTTGGAGAAGTAGAACGATACTGATTAGGAGGAGTCAACCCAGGGTATCAATAGCACTTAGAAATTTGACGTTTGGAGCTACTTCGCCATTTGATGTTTGGAGAAACATGGATAAATGTTTAATTCTGCAGTGAGACTTTGAGAGCTGCTGAGCTTGTTGGTATAAGCGCATGTGTGTGTGTCTGTGTTCCCCTGAGAAAAACGAACGGACCTAATATTTTTTTGTGAGTGTGTCTTTTATTCAGACAAACAGAAAGAGGCACAGAGGCCTTGACGGCTCACATTCTCATATTGCTATTGAATATATGACATACAAATGATCATAGAAAATGAAATACATTTTATCTATTTGTATAGAGAATTCAGATTTCTCTCTCTTAAGATTATTTCATAATGAATAGAAGAAGGAATTGTTGTGATCATGAGTATGGTATGCACCATAAAATGTAATCACAAATTATAGTTAGTATGCACATTTCAAACACTTATCAATATTATTATGAAAGACAAGCAGTCTCTTATAAAGGACACTAAATCTATCACCTTGGAAGTCACTCCTAAAGAATCGGAACCCGGAATAAATCAGGACATTAAATGTCAAAATTGTTTTCCTATGTACAGTCCAGTTGAAGTCGGAAGTTTACATACACTTCAGCCAAATACATTTAAACTCAGTTTTTCACAATTCCTGACATTTAATCCTAGTAAAAATTCCCTGTCTTAGATCAGTTAGGATCACCACTTTATTTTAAGAATGTGAAATATCAGAATAATAGTAGAGAGAATTATTTATTTCAGCTTTTATTTCTTTCATCACATTCCCAGTGGGTCAGAAGTTTACAAACACTCAAGTAGTATTTGGTTGCATTGCCTTTAAATTGTTTAACTTGGGTAAAACATTTCAGGTAGCCTTCCACTAGCTTCCCACAATAAGTTGGGTGAATTTTGGCCCATTCCTCCTGACAGAGCTGGTGCAACTGAGTCAGGTTTGTAGGCCTCCTTGCTAGCACACACTTTTTCAGTTTTGCCCACAAATGTTCTATAGGATTGAGGTCAGGGCTTTGTGATGGGCACTCCAATACCTTGACTTTGTTGTCCTTAAGCCATTTTGCCACCACTTTGGAAGTATGCTTGGGGTCATTGTCCATTTGGAAGACCCATTTGCGACCAAGCTTTAACTTCCTGACTGATGTCTTGAGATGTTGCTTCAATATAGCCACATAATTTTCCTCCCACATGATGCCATCTATTTTGTGAATTGCATCAGTCCCTCCTGCAGCAAAGCACCCCCACAAAATTATGCTTCCACCTCCGTGTTTCACAGTTAGGATAGTGTTCTTTGGCTTGCAAACCTCCCCCTTTTTCCTATGAACATAACAATTTGTCAATACGGCCAAACAGTTCTATATTTGTTTCATCAGACCAGCGGATATTTCTCCAAAAAGTACGATCTTTGTCCCCATGTGCAGATGCAAACTGTAGTCTGGCTTTTCAGGTTATGTCAATATAGGACTCATTTTACTGTGGATATAGATACTTTTGTCCCTGTTTCCTCCAGCATCTTCACAAGGTCCATTGCTGTTGTTCTGGGATTTATATGGACTTTTCGCACTAAAGTACGTTCATTTCTAGGAGACAGAACGCGTCTCCTTCCTGAGCTGTATGACGGCTGTGAGGTCCCATGGTGTTTATACTTGCGCACTATTGTTTGTACAAATGAATGTGGTACCTTCAGGAGTTTGAAAACTGCTCCCAGACTTGTGGTCTACAAATTCTTTCTGAAGTCTTGGCCGATTTCTTTTTGATTTTCCCCAAGAGGCACTGAGTTTGAAGGTAGGCCTTGAAATACATCCACAGGTACACCTCCAATTGACTCAAATTATGTCAATTAGCCTATCAGAAGCCTCTAAATCCATGACATCATTTTCTGGAATTTTCCAAGCTGTTTCAAAGCACAGTCAACTTAGTGTATGTAAACTTTTGACGCACTGGAATTGTGATACAGTGAATTATAAGTGAAATAATCTGTCTGTAAACAATTGTTGGAAAAATGACTTGTGTCATGCACAAAATAGATGTCCTAACCGACTTGCCAAAACTATAGTTTGATATCAAGAAATTTGTAGAGTGGTAAAAAAAAAGTGTTTTAATGACTCCAACCAAAGTGTATGTAAACTTCCCACTTCAACTGTATGCTTGAATGGCATTCACCTCTGCAAGAACTAGTTAGTCCAAATATACATGTTCTCGGGGGTGTTTCTCCAACTTTGGCTCTGTTACATGATGACATTTTCCATGGCTTATGTGTAGTACGAAACTGGTATAAAGTTAGCAAGTTAAGAAAGCAAACATGGTCTAAAAACAGCAACTTACAAGCTAACTAAACATGACTGTAGGCTGTTAGGGCATTAGCATGATTTATGTACCTATTATGGCCTTGTTTATCCTGTGTTTTCTCATTATAACCCACTTGTCAGTTAGCCAAGTTCTCTATGTGGCGAACATTGCACTGTAAAATGGCAAACTGAAGTATCTGAGTATACTGCATGTGTGTTTGTGTGCGTGTGCGTGTGTACATGTGCATGTGTGTGTGTGTGTGTGTGCGTGTAACGTTGTCTCTTCAGTGCAATTATGCAAATGCAATTAGAGTCTTTATATCTGTTCAAAGCTGTGGGGATGAAAGGAAGGCTGACTTGACCTGCTACAGATCACATCTTGTCTCTTCTGTGTGTTCAGCACAAGAATACCAATGTTAAACCACATAGAGGGGAGAGGGAAGGAGAGAGCGAGAGGGTGAGGGAAAAGGTGGGAGGGAGATGAGAGTTGGAGGAGGGGAGAGAGGAGAGAGAGAGAGAGAGAGAGAGAGAGAGAGAGAGAGAGAGAGAGAGAGAGAGAGAGATGAAGCGAGATGGAGATAGAGGCAAAGAAGGCCACGTATGCTCAGGTGAAAGAAAGAGAGCACAAGAAGACGAAGAAGTGGAAGAAAGTAGATAATTTGAGTTGAAGTCAATATCTGTGATGTGAATTGGATAGTATTAATCATCTCTCTCTCTCTCTCTCTCTCTCTCTCTCTCTCTACACTATTATCAGCATCAGTAGTCTTTGAACTATGTCAATGCAAGATACTGCTTCCCACTTTATGTAGGCTGACTGTGGACCTCTGAGGTCAGGACCTTTTTAGCTCAGGAGGTACAGTAGTGCACATGCCTTGTAACTGCAGTGTTTTGCAGCATGGGTCAGGTTCTGATTCTCTTCCACATCTACTCATTTGATACATATTGCAGAGTCAAAGGATCAAATAATTGGATCACATCACTGATCTACATAATGAAGAGAAGATGTGAAGGGAATATGATGCAACAAATTCCACTTGACAACACAATCGAAGCTTAGGGTTGGGCTATTAAGAGAGACATGAGTGAAGGTTTTATACAGTACTGTCAGCGTTGGGCTATTGAGAGTGATATGAGTAAATGTTTAATACAGTGCTGTTAGTGTTGTGCTATTGAGACAGATATGAGTAAATGTTTAATACAGTGCTGTTAGTGTTGTGCTATTGAGACAGATTTGAGTAAATGCTTTATTTCACAGAAAGCATCAGACATGACTAATGCCTTATTTAACTTGGCAGTGTTTCAGGGAGCTGAGGTGGTAGAAAACCTCCCGTTGAAAACAGAATACTGTCTGGCTGAAGAGAAATATGAGAAAATGAAGGAGCGAAGCAGTCTTCGGGTTGTTTTTATCTTTTCTCCTGTGTTTGGCGGAGGGGGAGATGAGTCAAGGAGATGTGTGCTGGCATATACGTGGCAGTAACACCTCTGAGTGTGCTCTTTAAGGAAACTTCATTTTGTCCCTGCTGGATAAATGGCTGGGCAGAATGACGTGGAGCCAAACACAATGTGACAGCACACAGGGGTAGAGGAGGTGCGTGTGAAGACAGTGTGTATGTGTGTGTGTGAGTGTGTGTGTGCGTGCGTGCGTGCGTATGGCCGGGGGGTTGTCTTGTTGTTGTTGGGAGAGATATCAGCAATGTTATTAGTCAGACTTCTGATGCGAGTCAACACTTCAGACAAGAGACAAGCTAAAGCCCTATTGTTGCCTGAACCTAAACACATGAATCTATACAATATGTCTTCGTAATCCTAAATAGGGAACGCCGGTCTTTATTCACATCCCATAACACTGTAGTCTATTGTGAGAAGGGTTAACATCTGGGACACAATGCTATTTCACAATTCTCTAGACCGGGCTCATTGACTGGGATGAAGGTCTCTCTCTCTCTCTCTCTCTCTCTGTGTAATCATTAAGGTAGACATTATCTTGTTTGGGTTTTAGAGCGTTTCCAGCTAGCTTCAGGGGTGGGGACTTTGTTGGAACGGAATGCCATGAAGGGGTCTGGAGAATTTCTCAAGCTGTGTATTTAGGTTTGTGTATCTAGTTTTATGTGATTACCTCAAGTGCATGTAAAAAAGTGCAGGACCGTGACAGGTTAATCCTTCACTGTTCTTCAACCACACTTGAACACATTAGGTCATGAGGTTCAGAGGCTTTAGCTTGCCATGCACATAACATATGGTTGTGACCGGGTCGCATATCTGTAGTCACCTCCGTCTCACCCTGGCCTCTTAAACCACGACCATTAGATCCATTTATACATCTCTGTTCCTCTGCCCTGAGATCCAGACTCAGGGATTATACTGTGGTGTCCACCTCCATTTCTTTCACGAGCCTTTAAATCCCTGTTACACAAAGCAGACCGACCTCTCACACAGAACATTTATGGGGGGAGGTACCAATGTACACAGAAACCATTTAAATAGTGTCAACTACCTAGTAGTCTGTAAAGAAGATAGCAGCCTACAGGGATATCTATCTGAAATGACAAATGATGCCTATGATACAGTATCTTAGTATATCCCAGTAAGACCCATTTTAATCCGTATTAAGAGTCTATTGACACGCCTGTCCTGAACTGAAATATGAATGCAACTATTTCCTGAGTTACAGTTAAAATAAACAATAAATTCATTAGGGCCATACTTATGGATTTCACATGACTGGGCAGGGGCTCATCCACGGGTGGGCCTGGGTCTTCTCATGAAATGGACTGTGGCGTCCGAACAGTTTGGCCTACAAATTAGGTTTTACCTAAAACACATTTGCAGCAAGCAGTAGATGGATCATAGTCTGTTGCTAGGAGACCTTTGTTGAATGGCTTGTAGCATTAGCGTTTTAGCGCACGGAGCCTTGCGTCGAGGTACAGCACAGGGGGATTTAAGGGAGATTTTAGTGGGGAGGTGAAAGCCGGTGAAAGGATAAGGAAGGAGAAAGCCCTGCTTAGCAAAGGGGAATAACAGGGATTGAGTTGAAAGGAGAGATGTCAGCTTACTTGATCCAATTCTATTCTGTCTGTATGCTGATTTGCGAAGGTCCAACATCCGTTTTAGCCAAAGTACAGGAAGATAGAGCCCCTAAATAATTACACCAACTTCGTAAGATTTGGGATTCTTTATGTTAAACGGTTCATATCCCAGGGATGACAAAGAGATGGATCGTCTCAGAGTCAAACACACACACACACACACACACACACACACACACACACACACACACACACACACACACACACACACACACAGAAAATAAACGACCGGTCTCGTATAATGTAATGTATTGGGCGAGAAGAATAGATTAACATTTAATTTCCCCTAATTAGTTGCAGGGGAGAACTGGGAGTAAGTACCAATTTTGTTATTTTTTTCCTAATTACTCAGAGATTGATAGAGCTAGAGACACAATATTTTATGACAAACGACATACACTACATGAACAAAAGTATGTGGACACCTGCTCGTCGAACATCTCATTCCAAAATCATGGGCATTAGTATGGAGTCGGTCCCCCCTTTGCTGCTGTAACAGCCTCAACTCTTCTGAAAAATACTTTCCACTAGATTTTGGAACATTGCTGCGTTGACTTGCTTCCATTCAGCCACAAGAGCATTAGTGACGTTGGGCACTGATGTTGGGTGATTAGTCTTGGCTCGCCGCCAGCATTCCAATTCATTCCAAAGGTGTTCGATGGGGTTGAGGTCATGGCTGTGTGCAGGAAGGTCAAGTTCTCCACACCAGTCTCGACAAACCATTTCTGTATAGACCTCCCTTTGTGCACAGGGGCATTGACATACTGAAACAGGAAAGGGCCTTCCCCAAACTGTTGCCACAAAGTTGGAGGAACAGAATCATCATTGTGTGCTGTAGCGTTAAGATCTCAATTCACTGTAACTAGGGGCCTAGACCAAGCCATTAAAAACATCCCCAGACCATGTTTCCTCCTGCACAAAACTTAACAGTTGACACTATGCATTTGGGCAGGTTGAATTCTCCTGTTATCCGCCAAACCCAGATTTGACCATCGGATTGCCAGATGGTGAAGCGTGATTTATCACTCTAGAGAATGTGTTTCCCCTGCTCCAGAGTCCAATGGCGGTGAGCTTTACACCACTCCAGCCAACGTGATCTTAGGCTTGAGTGCAGCTGCTCTGCCATGGAAACCCATTTCATGAAGCTCCAGATGAACAGTTATTGTGCTGAAGTTGCTTCCAGAGGCAGTTTGGTTGTGAGTGTTGCAACCAGGGACAGACGATTTTTACGTGCAACGTGCTTCATCACTCGGCGGTCCCATTCTGTGAGCTTGTGTGACCTCCCACTCCTTAACATTTCCACTTCACAATAGCAACACTTACAGTTGACCGGGACAGCTCTACCAGGGCAGAAATTTGACTAACTAACTTGTCGGAAAGATGGCATCCTATGACGGTCCCACGTTGAAAGTCACTAAGTTCTTCAGCAGTGGTGGAAAAAGTATCCAACTGTCATACTTGAGTAAAAGTAAAGATACATTAAGTCTAAAACTATTTGGTTTTAAATATACTTAGGTATTACAATAAAGCAAGCGTGTTTAGTGAGTCCGCTAGATCAGAGCCAGTAGGGATGACCAGGGATATTCTCCTGATAAGCGTGTGAATTTGACTATTTTCCTGTCCTGCTAAGAATGTAAGAGTACTTTTGGGTGTCAGGGAAAATGTATGGAGTACATTATTGTCTTGAGGAATAGTGAAGTAAAAGTAAAGTAGTGAAAAATATAAAAAGTAAAGTACAGATACCCCAAAAACTACTTAAGTAGTACATTCAAGTATTTTTACTTAAGTACTTTACACAACTGCTCTTCGGTAACACCATTCTACTGCCAGTGTTTGTCTATGGAGATTGCATGGCTGTGTGTTCGATTTTATACACCTGTCAGCAACGGGTGTGGCTGAAATAGCCAAATCTACTCATTTGAAGGGATGTCCACATACTTTTCTATATATAGTGTACTGTATGTCCTCTACCATTAGCAACTGTAATTTTATTTCTAGGGTACATTTGTTTAAATTAAATAGACAGATAACAGAACTACCGCAACCAAGGTTTCCTTTAGGGAAATGTGACGTTGGACATTTGATCTGCAACATTTACATTTACCAGATATTTGAGAAATCTGCCGGACCGATATGCATTGAGTAACTTGAAGAGGGCATCCATCCAACGCTGCTCAGAATGACAGAATCACATTTAGATTATGGTAATTCATATTAGGAGAACATGCAAATCGAGGATGCACTGATGTGATGTCCTTCTTACTGAGTTCTGATGCGCGCTTTGAAAATGTCAGAATAACTGTCCACATGTACTTTTCCTTAGCCTACAAGACAATTAATGAACAGCTAAATCACTACCCCATGGCAATCTACTATCACCCATAGTAGAAAAGTCAGCCTATTCTATTGGTAAGCTTGTCGAGGAAGAAGTATCCTATTTCAAACCGGCTCTGGGACAGTTGTGGGAAGATAGAGCCCAAATTCATACAACCATTAGGCCTAGGCTACATATATGTATTTTTAAAAGCAATGAGTCTGATAAACTATTATTTCTTCACATTATAAGCACAGCAATACGCACAAGGCAATAGTCTACGGGCAAATGTTCATTCCATCATGCAATTAGCGGGAACACACCATTGCCAAAAGGGCATCTCACATGCAAGTGGTTTAATGAGACAGAGATGGAAATATCGGTTAGAAATTTAGAAAGAGAGGAGATCTAATAGGCTACTTTAAAGCAAGGTAAGACATGCTTCATAATATGTACGAAAATGTTCAGGTTTCAAACAATTGAGTATGTGTTTAAAAATGCGTGGCCTATTGCCTCCAGCTCAATGCAAAGCAGTGTGTGAAGAGCTGATGAAGCCGGCACTCGCTCTGTCTGACAGAAAGGCTCTGTATCTGCATGCTGTATGGGTGTGATAAATAAGATACGTAACGAAAATACTGTAGCCTACGCACACAGAAATGTAACTACACACAATTATGCAAATGAACCTATAGACCGATAAGCATGACCAGTCAATATTTTGGGCAAAAAAAAGCATTGTTCTTTTTTCTTCTCCTGGACAATTGCCCAGCACCAATTTTATATATCGGCTTTACTAAAAAATGTATAGGGCAAAAGCCTGCTATGACCAGCTAACGGAAACCCTGACCACAATGTTACTTCTTTCCCTGCCGGCGGGGCAGGAGTAACACAGCCTTGGGAAGGAAGGAACAACTGGAAAGGAGTGCACAATATGTGTCTAATCTACATGTTTCTGTTTTGTAATGTTCATTACAATGTTCTATCAGACAATTGAAATCATTCATGATATCCATGATATTCATGGTTCAACATGTATGAAAATGTACCATGAGTTGTAACAGCGTTCTTCGTTTGTGGAAAGAGAGTCGGACCGAAATGCAGCGTAGTTGTTACTCATGTTCTTTAATGAATGAAATGACGATACATGAAATAACTAAACAAATACAAAAACAACAAACGGAACGTGAAACCTCATTACAGCCTATCTGGTGAAAATACACAGAGACAGGAACAATCACCCACAAAATACACAGTGAAACCAGGCTACCTAAATACGGTTCCCAATCAGAGACAACGAGAATCACCTGACTCTGATTGAGAACCGCCTCAGGCAGCCAAGCCTATACAACACCCCTAATCAGCCGCAATCCCAATAATACAAAAACCCCAATACGAAATAAAACAACATAAACCCATGTCACACCCTGGCCTGACCAAACATATAGCGAAAACACAAAATACAATGACCAAGGCGTGACAGAACCCCCCCCCCTAAGGTGCGGACTCCGGACGCACCTCAAAACCATAGGGAGGGTCCGGGTGGGCGTCTGTCCATGGTGGCGGTTCCGGCTCGGGACGTGGACCCCACTCCATTAATGTCCTAGTTCCTCCCCTTCGCGTCCTGGGATAATCCACCCTCGCCGCCGACCATGGCCTAATAGTCCTCACCCAGAACCCCACTGAACTGAGGAGCAGCTCGTGACTGAGGGACATCTCGTGACTGAGGGACAGCTCGGGACTGAGGGGCAGCTCGGGACTGAGGGGCAGCTCGGGACTGAGGGGCAGATCGGGACTGAGGGGCAGCTCGGGACTGAGGGGCAGCTCGGGACTGAGGGGCAGCTCGGGACTGAGGGGCAGCTCGGGACTGAGGGGCAGCTCGAGACTGAGGGGCAGCCCGGAACTGAGGGGCAGCCCGGAACTGAGGGGAAGCCCAGTACTGAGAGAAAGCCCAGTACTGAGAGGAAGCCCAGTACTGAGATGAAGCTCAGGCAGGTAGTAGGCTCCGGTAGATCCTGGCTGGCTGGCGGATCTGGAAGATTCTGGTTGACTAGCAGATCTGGAAGAGACTGGTTGACTGGCAGATCTGCAAGAGACTGGTTGACTGGCAGATCTGCAAGAGAGAAGAGACTGGTTGACTGGCAGATCTGGAAGATCATGGCTGACTGGCGGATCAAGCTGCTCTATGCAGACTGACAGCTCCTTGCAGACTGACAGCTCTGGCTGCTTCATACAGACTGACAGCTCTGGCTGCTTCATACAGACTGACAGCTCAGACTGCTCCATGCAGACTGACAGCTCTGACTGCTTCATGCAGGCTGACAGCTCTGACTGCTCCATGCAGGCTGGCAGCACCTTGCAGACTGGCAGCTCTGGCTGCTTTATGCAGACTGACAGCTCTGGCTGCTTCATACAGACTGACAGCTCTGGCTGCTTCATGCAGACTGACAGCACCTTGCAGGATGACAGCTCCCTGCAGACTGGCAGCTCAGGCTGCTCCATGCAGACTGACAGCTCAGGCTGCTCCGAACAGGCAGGACGCTCCGGCAGCGTTGTAGAGGAGGAAGGCTCTGATAGCACTGAACAGGCGGGAGACTCCGACAGCGCAGGAGGGAAAGAAGGCTCTGGCTGCGATGAACAGGCGGGAGACTCCGACAGCGCAGGAGGGAAGGAAGGCTCTGATAGCGCTGAACAGACAGGAGACTCCAGTAGTGCAGGAGGGAAGGAAGGCTCTGGCTGTGCTGAACAGGCGAGAGACTCCGACAGCGCAGGAGGGAAGGAAGGCTCTGGCTGTGCTGAACAGGTGAGACGCACAGAAGGCCTGGTGCGTGGTGCTGGAACTGGTGCTACAGGATTGAGGACACGCACAGGAAGCCTGGTGCGGGGAGCTGCTACCGGAGGACTGGTATGTGGAGGTGGCTCTGGATAGACCGCACCGTGCAGGCGCACTAGAGCTCTTGAGCACCGAGCCTGCCCAAGCTTACCTGGCTCGATGCCCACTCTAGCCCGGCCAATAGGAAGGGCTGATATGTGCCACACCGGGCTATGCACC
The DNA here is from genome assembly GCF_023373465.1 of Oncorhynchus keta. Classification (NCBI taxonomy): domain Eukaryota; kingdom Metazoa; phylum Chordata; class Actinopteri; order Salmoniformes; family Salmonidae; genus Oncorhynchus; species Oncorhynchus keta. The sequence continues at coordinate 53,297,141 of NC_068424.1, read as the reverse complement.
TGCACTGGAAACACCGTGCGCTCCATAGCATAACACGGTGTCTGCCCGGTCTCTCTAGCCCACCGGTGAGCACAGGGAGTTTGTGCAGGTCTCTTACCTGGCATAGCCATACTCCCTTTAAGCCCCCCCCCCCCCAATAATTTTTTTGGGCTGCTTTTCGGGCTTCCTTGCCAACCGTGTTCCCTCGTATCGTCGGCTCCTATCTCCGGCTGCCTCTGCTCTCCTTAGTGCCTCCACCTGTTCCCATGGCAGGCGATCTCTTCCGGCCAATATCTCCTCCCAAGTGTAACAACCTTTACCATCCAACACGTCTTCCCATGTCCATTCTCAGAATAATCCTCCTTTTACTGCTCCAGCTTTCGCTGCCTGTTTATACCAGGGCCTCTCCGCTTTAGCCGGCGTGTCTTTTTTTCCGACTCCATTCGCCTATAGCCCTCTTCGGACTGTTCCAGCGAATCCCAGGCGGGCTCCTGCACTCTCTCTGGGTCGGCCGCCCACTTGTCGATTTCTTCCCACGTCGTATACTCCATGCCTCTGCTATCCATAACGTCCTCCCTTCGCTGTTCCAGCTGCCTGTTAACACGCTGCTCGGTCCGAGTGTGGTGGGTGATTCTGTAACGGCGTTCTTCGTTTGTCGAAAGAGAGTCGGACCGAAATGCAGCGTAGTTGTTACTCATGTTCTTTAATGAATGAAATGACGATGCATGAAATAACTAAGCAAATACAAAAACAACAAACGGAACGTGAAACCTAATTACAGCCTATCTGGTGAAACTACACAGACAGGAACATTCACCCACAAAATACAAAGCGAAACCAGGCTACCTAAATACGGTTCCCAATCAGAGACAACGAGAATCACCTGACTCTGATTGAGAACCACCTCAGGCAGCCAAGGCTATACAACACCCCTAATCAGCCGCAATCCCAATAATACAAAAACCCCAATACGAAATACAACAACATAAACCCATGTCACACCCTGGCCTGACCAAACATATAACGAAAACACAAAATACAATGACCAAGGCGTGACATGAGTGAACATCGCAATGTTCTTCAACCACAATATTTTGCCTTTACAATATTAAATCGGTCTAAAATGGATCACCTAATAGCTAACCATAATTTTCTTATCTCACTTCAAGGGGAATGCAGTAGGAGATGTTTTTCACCATTTTCAATGACTATTCATTCTTATCCCTACCAATCAGCTGAGGTCCAGCTGTCCTTGTCACGGGAGCTCCAGCTGTCCTTGTCACGGGAGCTCCAGCTGTCCTTGTCATGCACGCTCCTCATGTCTTGATAGAATATACGCTTTGATTCTCTTCACAAATGGGAATCTCATCATGCTTTTCACATTTCCATAGGCTTGACACAAGGTAATTGAACCCCAGAATCATAAAGATAATTTGCAACCACTAACCTGCCGGTAAAAGCCTATGTGAGAAGCTGATCCATCACGTCAATTGATTAAGGCATAATTCTAATGATGTCATATATATATTTAAAATATTCAGCCACTTGAGGGTATTTTGCTAACATTATAAAAGCAGTATGAACTAGATGAGACAATGGCCTGTGCTTAATTTTATTTACATTTTATTGTGTTAACATTGTATTACTTTCATCCCACCTGTCTCTCCTGTAACTTCTCCCAGGCTCACACTCAAGACTAGCTGGCATGACACTTGAAACCCATGCTGTCATTTAGTCACTAGATGGGTAAACTCTACAACCAGAAAATCCTTCTGGGTCAGTTTTTTTTTGTACTTACATCACTCAAAACAACTGTGTCGAAAACTCTGTGAAAGATGGTCCGACTGAGCTGTTTTTTTGCAGGGAGCTTGTCCTCTCTCCTAAATAGATCATATGGGACAGGCAAGGGAATGTGTTTTTCCAGCAGTTTTACACTATTATCAAATCACAAACTGATTACAGTACACTCTTAGAGAAAAATGTGTTCTAGAAAAATCTAGAACCTAAAATGGTTATTAGTCTCTCCACATAGGAGATCCCTTTGATGAACCCTTTTTGGTTCCATGTAGGACCCCTTCCACAGAGGGTTCTACATGGAACCCAAAAGGGTTCTCCAATGGGGACAGCCGAAGAACCCTTTTGGAGCCCCCTCCCGGGGCCCACCGGTGTAACTGCTAAACTGCTTGTTAACTGTACACTGTACTGCATGATTGTAGTGGGTTTACTTATAACTTTTGTCTTGTCCATTCACCCTCTGAATGGCACACATACTGTACACAATTCATGTGTCTGAATTGTCTCAATCATTCCTTAACCGGTCTCCTCCCCTTCGTCTACACTGATTGAAGTTGATTTAACAAGTGACATCAATAGGGGATCATAGGGGATCAATAGGGGATCTGTCATGGGAAAACACAGGTGTTCTTTATGTTTCGTGTACTCAGTGTATGTTAAGCCACACGGACTGTATTCATCTCATAGTAACTCACTAATTAAATTACTTCTCACGTGATGTGAATGTATAGCCTAGTTAAATCCTCCAGAGCCAAATGGTTTGTTATTCTCTGCTCTGGTCTCTGCCATAATATGAGATCACATTTCATGGATGTGCTCGCTAGGAAATGGCTGAATAATAGGGAAATGTGTGAAAACTCTGCCTTTTCCGCCTCCTTCACAAGTGCTGCTGTTTTTAGAGTACTCCAAACATTTAAAACCCAATGCAACAATGCAAATTGGACACCCTCTGGAGGTGGCGGAGGAGGAGAAAACGTGAGAGAGAGAAAGAGAGAGAGACAGAGCGAGAGAAGAGAGAGTCTTATTTACATACCAAAGCCTCAGACATTGGATTCAGTAAACACTCTTTTTATTTCTCCTCCTGGCCCCTTCGGGAATTATTTGTAGCCATGTCCTCCAACATCCCATTCTAATTGAGGGCCTTCCTTCGTTGCTCTCCTCCCGCCATGGCCCACTGTCTGCAACAGGATGTTGGATGTCCTCCGGGTCCCCTAAGGACAGAGACCCTGCTCCTCTGACACAGAGAACAACCCTCTCAGAGGACAGGCTGGAGCATCCTATTGCATGTCTGTCTTTCTGTTTGACAGTCGGTCGGTCGGTCGGTCGGTCTGTGGAAGAGGGAAGGAGAGAGGTCGGTTGGTCGGTCTGTCTCTCTGTCAGGTATGTCTGTCTGTCAGGTATGTATGTCTGCCTGTCTATGTCTGTCTGACCACTGGGCTTCATCCGTACATCCTTTCCTCCTTCCGTCTTCTCCCAGCCTCATCTTCCCCTCATTAGATAGGTGCCTTTTTCACAGCATTGTGCGGGGATCGACAGTACAGCTGACCCGTTATGCCATACAAAAGAAGATGGGAAAAAGAAGCTGAGAAATGACACAAATCTCTGTTTAGCTGGGGTGATTTATCACATGTACAGTGCCTTCAGAAAGTATTCATACCCTTCAACTTATTCCACATTTTGCTGTGTTACAGACTGAATTTAAAATGGATTAAACTGATTTTTTCTCTCTCCCATATACACACACACACACACACACAATAGCCCATAATGACAAAGGGAAAACATGATTTTAGAAATTTAGAGCAAATCTATTGAAAATTAAACACAGAAATATCTCATTTACACAAGTATTCACACCCCTGAGTCAATACTTTGTAGAAGCACCTTTAGCAGTGATTGCAGCTGTGAGTCTTTCTGGGTAAGTCTCTAAGAGCTTTCCACACCTGAATTGTGCAACATTTGCCTAAAATTATTCAAGCTCTGTCAAACTGGTTGTTGATCATCGCTAGGCAACCATTTTCAAGTATTTTAGAAGGTCAAACATATTTAAGTCAAAACTGTAACTTAGCCACTCAAGAACAGTGTAGTTTTGGTCTTGTGTTTTAGGTTACTGTCCTGCTGAAAGTTGAATGAATCTCCCAGTGTGGGTTGGAAAGCAGACTGAACCAGGTTTTCCTCTAGGATTTTGTGTGTGCTTAGCTCCATTCTGTAATTTTTTGGACCTAAAAAACTCCCCAGTCCTTAACGATTACAAGCAAACCCATAACGTAATGCAGTCACCACTATGCTATATGGAGAGTGGCTCTAAGTAATGTGTTGTGCTGGATTTGCCCCAAACATAAGACTTTGTATTCGGGACAAAAAGTAAATTGCTTTGTCACATTTTTTTCAGTATTACTTTAGTTCCTTGTGGCAAACAGGATGCATGTTTTGGAATATTTTACTCTGTACAGGATTCCTTCTTTTCACTGTGTCAGTTAGGTTAGCATTGTGGAGTAACTACAATTTTGTTGATCCATCCTCAGTTTTCTCCTGTCACAGCCTCATGGTGAGATCGCTGAGCGGTTTCATACCTATACGGCAACTGAGGAAGGACATCTGTGTCTTTGTAGTGACTGGTTGTATTGATACAGTATCCAAAGTGTAATTAATAACTTCAACGTGCTCAAAGGGATATTCAATATCTTCTTCTTTTTTGTTGTTGACCCATGTACCAATAGATGTCCGCCTTTGATGTTGAATCTGTGCTTGAAATGCACTGCTCGACTGAGAGACCTTACAGATGTATGTATGTATGTGTGGGTTCCAGGGATGAAGTCGTCACTCAACAACCATGTTAAACACTATTATCGAACACAGAGTTAGTCCATGCAACTTAATATGTGACTCATTTAGGCTTGCCATAACAAAGAGGTTGAATACTTATTGGCTCAAGATATTTACGTTTTTCATTTTTTTAAATTATTTTGTAAAAATAAAAAATTCAAAAAACATCATTCCACTTTGACAATATAGGGCAATGTATGATGGCCAGTGACATAAAATCTAAATGTTATCAACTTGAAATTCACCATGTAACACAACAAAATGTGGATGAAGTCAAGGGCGTGAAGTCCTTTCTGAAGGTACAGTACTGTAGATGAGTCTGGATAAGGGAGATTGATGATAGGCAATGTCAATCAAATCATAGTTGCGTTGCTAGGGATTTTTGCAAAGTCATCTGTCACAAGTGATGAACTATATAACCCTGGCCCAAACCCCAACTGAGCAAGCTGGCTACAGGAACATCTCCACAAGGGATTCACAGAGGGAAGAGCCAGACTCCTGAGGGGCGGCCGACCAAGTGTCTTATGGCTGACTGGAGGAGGCAGATAAAGGACTCCTGAGGCAGAACCCAGCGTCTTCTGGAAGAGGCATGTAGGACTATAGATATACGATAGGGCGTGGCAGCAGGAGGAGTGGTGGGGGTGTACCTGAGCCTGGATATAATGCTAAAGAGGATAGGGAGATTACCTTAGGAAGCCTGGTACTAGTCAGAGAAGAATAGAAGAACCTCAATCTGATGAATGTGTTCATCGGTAGAAATGATTTGGAATAAATTGCAGTGATTCAGTAAATTAGTAACAGTGGTTCCATGAACATGATGTTCAGTCAGTCAGTTTTGTGCTGTTATATCTGACATAATTTTTGTTTTAATGAGTTTAATGCTGCATCGAGTGTTGCTCTGATCTAATCAGTTATCGTGTGACACATGGTGAAAACATCAATTCATCACCTTATGCAAATGTGTGGCATCTCACCTATCACTGTTTTCCTAGCAGTCTGTGTGACAACTCTGATCTACTCTGGAATGGTTCACAACTTCTACCAAGGCATCATCAATATCATCATCATCATTATCATCATCATCCTTATCATCAGCATCATCCGGTGACAGAAATGGCAGCAGTTTTATGGACGCACAACCAATTGTACTCTTATGTGTTTTTTTGTTGTTGCGTTATTTGTAACGTATTTTGTACATACTGTTTCTGCCACCATATCTTACGGCAAAAAAAAGAGCTTCTGGATATCAGGACAGCGATCACTCACCTCGGATTAGACAAAGATTTTTTCTTCAATGAACAGGACGCACCGGACATACTCCGAACACCCGACAAGGCCAACATCCCACTTTTTGACAAGAGGAAGAGACGCAGGTACAGAGAACACAGAGCGTGTTGTCTCGTAAGGATCCACAGAAGGCGAGTGGGAAAGCTGCCGTAACCGTCAATATTACTCACCAACGTGCAATCATTGGGCAAAAAATTAGACGAGGTATGTGTCACGACTCTCATGGGTTGAAGAAGGAGACCAAGGTGCAGCGTGATGGGCATTCATGATATTTATTGAACTGAACACCGCAACAAAATAACAAAGTAGGAAAACGAAAGCGTACAGTTCTGTCAGGCAACTAAACAGCTAAACAGAAAATAACTACCCACAAAACACAGGTGGGAAAAAGGCTGCCCAAGTATGATTCCCAATCAGAGACAACGATAGATAGCTGTCCCTGATTGAGAACCATACCCGGCCAAAATATAGAAATAAAGAAAAGAGAATGCCCACCCTAGACATGATCACGAATATCCTACCAATGGGACATCAAAAACTGTAATATCTGATGTTTCAAGGAATCGTGGCTGAATGATGACATGGATATTCAGCTAGCAGGATATACGCTGGCTAGATAGAACAGCACACTCTGGTAAGACGAGGGAGAGCGGTCTGTGCATATTTGTAAACAACAGTTGGTGCACAAAATCTATGGAAGTCTCTAGAAGTCTCTAGATTTGAAGTAGAATATCTTATGATAAGCTGCAGACCACACTATTTGCTAAGAGAGTTTTCAGCTATACTTTTCATGGCTGTTTATTTACCACAGATGGATTCTGGCACTAAAACCGCACTCAGTCAGCTGTATAAGGAAAAAAGCAAACAGGAAAACGCTCACCCAGAGGCGGCGCTCCTAGTGGCCAGAGAATTTAATGCAGGGAAGCTTTAATCAGTTCTACCTCATTTCTATCAACATGTTAAATGTGCAACCAGACGGAAAATATTCTAGATCACCTGTCTTCCACACACAGAGATGTGTACAAAGCTCTCCCTCGCCCTACATTTGGTAAATATGATAACAATTATATCCTCCTGATTCATGCTTACAAGCAAAAATTAAAGCAGGAAGCACCAGTGACTCGGTCTATAAAAAAGTGGTCAAAGGAAGCAGATGCTAAACTAAAGGAATGTTTAGCTAGCACAGACTGGAACATGTTCCACTCTTCCGATGGCATTGAGGAGTACACCAGATCAGTCACTGGCTTTATCAATAAGTGCATCGAGGAAGTTGTCCCAACAGTGATAGTACGTACATACTCCTACCAGAAGCCATGGGTTACAGGCAACATTCGCACTGAGCTAAAGGGTAGAGCTGCCGCTTTCAAGGTGCGGGACTAACCCGGAAGCTTATAAAAAATCCTGCTATGTCTTCCGACGAATCATCAAACAGGCAAAGCGTCAATACAGGGCTAAGATTGAATCATACTACACCGGCTTCGACACTCGTCTTATGTGGCATGGCTTGCAAACTATTTCAGACTACAAAGGGAAGCACAGCCGCGAGCTGCCCAGTGACACGAGCTTACCAGACAAGCTAAATCATTTCTATGCTTGCTTCGAGGCAAGCAACACTGAGGCATGCATGAGAGCATCATCTGTTCAGGACGACTGTGCGATCACGCTCTCCATAGCCGACGTGAGTAAGACCTTTAAACAGGTCAACATTCACAAGGTTGCGGGGCCAGACGGATTACCAGGATGTGTGCTCCGGGCATGTGCTGACCAACTAGCAAGTGTCTTCACTGACATTTTCAACATGTCCCTGATTGACTATGTAATAGCAACATGATTCAAGCAGACCACCATAGTCCCCGTGCCCAAGAACACTAACATGCCTAAATGACTACAGACCCGTAGCACTCACGTCCGTAGCCATGAAGTGGTTTGAAAGGCTGGTAATGGCTCACATCAACACCATTATCCCAGAAACCCTAGACCCACTCCAATTTGCATACCGCCCAAACAGATCCACAGATGATGCAATCTCTATTGCACTCCACACTGCCCTCACCCATGTGGTGAGGGTAGATAGCAACACATCTGCCACGCTGATCCTCAACACTGGAGCCCCTCAGTGGTACATGTTCAGTCCCTTCCTGTACTCTCTGTTCGCCCACGACTGTGTGGCCAGGCATGACTCCAACACCATCATTAAGTTTGCAGATGATACAACAGTGGTCGGCCTGATCACCGACAACGACTAGACAGCATATAGGGAGGAGGTCAAAGACCTGGCCGGGTGGTGTCAGAATAACAACCTATCCCTCAATGCAACCAAGACCAAAGAGATGATTGTGGACTACAGGAAAGGTGTAGTGTAACGGTTTTCATGTGAAGGAGAGTCGGACCAAAATGCTGGGTGTAGATTGCGATCCATGTTTAATCAGACAAATGTAACACGAATCAATACAAAAACACTACAAAACAATAAACGAAACAAAAACCAAAAACAGCCTATACTTGTGTCAACTAACACAGCACAAGGACATCAAGACACTCAAGACAATCACCCACAACACAACCTCTGATTGAGAACCACTTCAGACAGCCATAGACTTACCTAGAACACCCCACTAAGCTAATCCCATGTCACACCCTGGCCTGACCAAATACATGAAGATAAACACAAAATACTTCGACCAGGGCGTGACAGTAGCTAGCACACCATTCTCATCGACGGGGCTGTAGTGGAGCAGGTTGAGGTTGAGTGTCCATATAACCAAAAAACTAGAATGGTCCAAACACACCAAGACAGTCAGGAAACTAAAAAGATTTGGCATGGGTCCTCGGATCCTCAAAACGTTCTTCAGCTGCAACATCGAGAGCATCCTGACTGGTTGCATCACTGCCTGGTACGGCAACTGCTCGGCCTCAGACCTATCTATTGTTCACCTAATACCTTTTTTTAAACTTAGAAATAACACTGTTGGTTTGTGCCTGTAAGTAAGGATTTCACTGTAAGATCTACCTGTTGTATTTGGTGCAGGTGACAAATACACGTTGATTTGATTTGGTCATTGTTGTGACCATACCGAACATACCGAACGTCATTATCAAAATCTTCTTTCTCGTCTTCCTCTTTCATCATCATCATACATCATTGAACATGGAGCTCCTGGCACTTGATTGTGACATCCAATAGGGGCCTGCCACCATCTCCCTTCCCCTCCCTCTACCTCCCCCTGTCTCTCCAAGTCATAATCACTGAGACATCCTGCCAGACCTTCCTCTTCAGAGGGTTCTCCTGTGACAGGCAGCAGGGCTCTGGGGCTGGGGGGCCTTCATCCTGACACAGACTCTCTCTCCCTCAGGCCCCAGGTCTTTACCTGAGAGCTAAAGTACAGTCAACTACAGCCTCCCTCCTTCTCTCTCTCTGAAGCCATTGGCATAGTGAGTGGCTCAGATATGTAATATTATATTGGGTTAACCTGAGGTAAGTGACAGAGAGAAGGGAAGGGGGGGGGGCGGAGAGAAAGAGAGAGGGAGAGAACAGAGAGATAGAGGACTGACAGATAAATCTACTCAAACTGCCTGAAGTACTTAAAAGGTCCCCTGCAGCCGTTTTATGCCGATCAAATAATTCCTGGGTAACAATTAAGCACCTTACTGTGATTGTTTTTAATTAAAAGTATTCAAAAGAAACAAGAATAGCTTCTTAGCGAAGGGCAATTTCTCAAGCAAGCGTTTTACCAGAACTGTCTAGGAGTGGTCTAACTTAGGGAGGGAAAAAGTAGCTGTTATTGGCAGAGAGGTTTGGAACTGTCTTTATTATTGGTCTATTAAATAGGTCTATTACCGCATGGTGATGTCACCATGGAAGGACAAAACTCCATCCCACCAAAACAGGCTGATATTTCAGGTGGTCTTTCCAAACAGCTTACACTTACAGTTTTTTTCCCCCAAAATGTGCTGGAAATACCCAAATACCATGACACACTTAGATATTCCATCTAACTTCATCAATATGCAGAGCGGTTCCCCAGTAAAGAAAATGATGGCGGCAAGCAAACAATAAGATAGACTCAATAATTCACCTGCGGTGCATTTATAGACTTGAAAAGAGAGGGGCAGAATGCGTGAGAGAGAGAACGTGAGAGACTGAGTCAACGAGACGGAGGAGCGATGTTAGAGAGCAGGAGTGAAGGAGTGACTTCCCACTGGGCAGAAATGGGTTGAATCAACGTGGTTTACACGTCATTTATATGAAATGACTTCGAACCAATGTGGAATAGACGTTGAACTGACGTCTGTGTCCAGCGGGATGATTGAATGAGAAACAGCAGGAGCTTAATGTGGGTTGCAGATGCTTTGCTGTATAATATGGAGGAATAATGGCGTTGTAAATCTGCCTGGGAAATCTAAGGAGTTTTTATCTCCTGTGACAGATTCAGACCGCTAACAAAGGGCAAAAAAAAGTGCTTTGATCTACAGTCTCATTCCAATGACGGATGACATGTCCTTCGTACCAAACATCAACACAACTGTTGTTGCTCCAGTGCAGTCCTCCTTCTCCTCCTCCTATTCCTTGTCTTCCTCTTCCTCCTCCTCCCTCTATTCCTTGTCTTCCTCTTCCTCATCATCCTCCTCCTATTCCTTGTCTTCCTTCTCTTCTTCCTCCTCCTTTTTCTTGTCTTCCTCCTCCTCCTCCACTTTGTCCTCAGTGTTATTATAAATAATATTGGAGATCAGATCTGTGTCATGCGGAAGCGGCCACCCAGAGCAGAGGTCTCAGGGGTGACGGGCTCTGAGTTCCCATTTATAATGTCCTTGAGGGGAAGCCTCACATGTAATATGTCTGTCTGTGACTGTGGCCTTTGTGCTGGGAGAATCAAGATACAAACAGTCGGCAATGTGTGTGTGAGGTCGACCCTGGCAGTGAGGACTGAGTCGAAAAGCTGGCTGTATGAATGTGTTTACTGTTTGTGTGTGTGTGGGTGAGTCATTCCCTCTTATTAAAGTATCTGCAAACCATTATACTTATCTCTCTCTCTCTGTGTGTGTGTGTGTGTGTGTGTGTGTGTGCGTGCGTGCGTGCGTGCGTGCGTGCGTGCGTGCGTGCGTGCGCGAGTAGTTGAAGCTGTCTGTCTTTCAGTCTGTCTGTCAGCTCTATGGCCTTCATTAGTGTCCAACCAGAGGGACACAGAGGATGTCATTAGTGAAGATGCTCTGGAGGCCATTAGACCCTCAGACTAGTTACTGCACTCAACCACATCCAGTATTCTCACCGCAAATACAGTCAGTCTCATCCACTGGTATTAGACAGACTCTCATTTAGTTATCAATAGGCACTCAACCACATCCCGCATTACCATTACATACAGGCGTCATACTCTCTGCTTGTACATCTGCTTGTATTGCTAGTTATCAAATACATCCAGCATACCATCACATATATACTCTGTCATCTTACTTATCATACCCACCCATCTAGCTCTCTCACTGCCTCTACATACAGATGTAGGATTCATAATTTGATCTCCTTGTTGCAAAAGTGTAGTTTATCTTAGTTATAAAAAGGCTTCTGAAGCTTGTAATTTCCACTTTGAAATGTCAAAATTGATTTTCTCCGACAAAAAAAAATGTATCAAATCCTACAAAAATTTTCTTGAATTATGAATCACATAATAATTCACATTTCCCATTGCTGCCGGATTATCCTGCATCTGTACCGCTCTCGCTCTGTGATCTGTTGATGTTAGTACCTAATATCAACTAGCTCTCACAGTCTCACTTCAGAATTAGATCTTCATCCATGTTTCTTGTACTTCAAATGTCGAAGTTATTGTAAACGTCACATTTTGAAGTGTTTAAGGTTAAAGTGGAACTGACAGTATTTTTACAACACAAAATATATTATAAAAAAATATGTTCATATCCACTTCCTGGAAGTATATGACACTTTTTTAAATGTCTGACAAGCGTGCGCTTAGATATGGTAATTTTCCCATTTTCATAAATTCTTTGAATGTTTGGGAATTACGTATACTTAGGCATTTGTGAAAATTCTATAGCAATATAAAGTGGGAAAGCGGCCGTGCAAGTATCTGTGTCATAGCCAATCAGAGCTAGAGTAGGCCTTTATGCAAACAAGCCGCATGCCACCAAGGCCTGCCTTCATTCACTTTGAACTGGACTGTGTGTTTACAGGGAGTAGCAACGGGGTGACTTTAGATCACTAGAACGCTTTCGCCAAAAGCCACAAAATACACATGAATGGATTTCTGCAAATGGACATCAACAACAACAAGGTCAACAAGATCAATAACTAATGCTAGCCATAGTAAGATGAGCTAAAATGAAAGAACGTTAGATAAACCCTCTCAAAAGTTTTCAGCTAGTTGGCCGTCAAAATTGCAGTAATAAATGATGGGCAATTGTAGCCTACTCATGCTTCTGCAGCTTGTCTGCCAAAGCATGCTTGTCTCAACCAAGTAACCAAGCTAACTGGATAAAGTTGGCTAGCTTGCTAACTAGCTACATCCAGACACAAATTAGAGAAAACCTTACTCTGACCATTTTACTCACCCTAGCTTAGCTGGTAAGCTGTTTACCAGTTATCTAGAGTGTTGGTGACTAACTATGACTTTTTTTTTGCCTACGTTTGCCTACGTCATATTCAGTGGGTGTTGTGCATTGGTAAATGAATGAGTTATCCTGTGCTCTGGCACACTCAGACGAGAGTGCTATAAAATTAGAGCAGAGAGCCAGAGTGAATTTGCTAACGCAATAGATATGCTGACTGGATAAAAGTCATTCAAGTTCTTGATAGCTATCCAAATGACACCTGCATCCTCTAGCTGTGTGTATAGCCATCAAAAAAAGATACGAGGGGAGAAACTTAGTCAATCCCCACTCATCCAATGACATAACATCCTCCTAGCTGCTACCTAGCTATCAAGCTAACGTTAGACTCCGTGTTTCTAGCTTGTTACATAAATAGATACGCTAACCCATTAGCCACGTTATGACTGACTTATGATTATTGCCCTTGCTTGTTTGATTATATTGACATTCCCAGCCTTAGTTACATTTTTCAGTTTTTGTCCTAAATATTGAGCCGTTGAAACTTAAACAGTGCATCCCAAATGGAGGCAGAAAACAATATACGAGGCCAGCTGTGATGTACAACATGATATAAATCTGTTTGGGACTGCCAAGAAATGTATTGGGGAAATATATGAATCATGCATTGCACTGCATCCATCTATTCTGCCAACAATGCCTTAGTGTACGTCACCGAATGTTGAGTCAAATGGAACCTATTTTTAAAACCTCTTATAAAGCTATTTTTGTAGCATGAACTGGGAATTTTATATTTTTTTACTGATATTATGATTGTCTGTTTTTTTTTCTCCATATATGCAAGTAGTTATAACACTGTCAGTTCCACTTTAAGTTTAGGCCTTAACTCCGAATATGAAAGTTAAGGATTAAGTTATGACGTTAACTCCACATTTTAAAGTTTAGGATTAAGTTTAGGCATGTTTAAGGTAAAGGTTAAGGTTTGGGATAGGCTTAAAACTAAAATAAAGGTTTTATTGCTGTATTTGAACTTGAAACCTTGTGAATCAGATGCTTACGCCCATCTGCACGCCCATCTGGAATGCTCCGGAAGGTCTGTCCACAGTGCTCACTGTTTCCCCCTAGTGGCCGATTTCGAGGTCCTCAGACATGGATGGATGTCGAATACTGACTTGTACAATGGGTGACCTGGCTCCTTAATATAATCATACACCCTTGTCTCTGGGACAATACTCTGAAGTTCCTTGTTCTCTATGAATGGTAATAAATCACTGTAATGCTCTGATTTCATAACATATCATACTGTGGGTGTTCACCTTGTGGTGTCATCAGTCTTCAAAGATGAATTCATGATGGGTTCACTGGTTATCAATCCCAGTGTCCTTCAATACTGTATGGACACCAATTTGTAAAAAAAAAGTAAGATAATGAAAAACCGCTGTGTTCATCGGGGAAAACACAGGATTCCATTCTCCTAATGATTGACTGGTGCCATGCTTACAAAATGAGTAATCAACAATGTGAAAGCAACAAGAAGAAACACCAATAGAACTGAAGCTGACCTGTCTTTGTGTGTAACGGCTCCAGAGGTAAATGGTGCTGAATCAGCTGGCGTACCATTAACAGGGGCTCTTTGTGTACAGAAACACAAACAGCAGGCTATCCCTTGTGGTGTCTGCAGGTCACAATTACCTTCAGCACTCCTTGGTCCCAATAACAGGCAACCTCACACCGCCTCACTTTGTTCCTATAAAGGTGTCAGTTTGAAACAGTCTTAAGGCTTGTTAGCGATCATAATTGCCAGTTGTTTTGGGGTGGAAGGCTGGATAAAGACCCAGAGGATTAAACACAATCATTGTGAGAATGCTCCGGAAGGTCTGGAAGGTAAGCTACCTGACTGTACTGCAGCTCAGTCTAGGGTCCAGTCCACGTGTGCTTTGGCGATCATTTGTTTCAGTTTACGCTGGGCTGACTGAAGGCACACCACGCCTGGAGGAGCAGAGGCTAGACCATACAGGGGAGGGAGAGGGGGGCGATCCCTGAGAAAAACACTGTGTGCTGTGATGTAAGAAACATATTAAGTTCTTTGAAAGCTTTCTTGAGAGAGAAGAAAACAGCATTACTTGGCATGAGCGACTAAAAATGTGTTTCATTCACTGTCGGTTTGGTCTGTTGATCGAACGTAAATGTTTTTGTATAATTAGAAGAGGTCCAATTTTATTATTTGACAGTCAGGTAAACAAATAATTTTCTTATAATTAACTTAGATGAATTGTTGAGGGGAAATAAAATGAAAGGACAAAATCAAAGTGAGCAGTCACACACATCAAAATGAAAATGTGTCTTTATTTTTTTAAACAAAATAAACTTTAAAAGCGAGAAGAAATCCAACTTCAAACACCAAATGTTCCTCAAATGTAAATTTGAGGGATTAGTCATGTCAATCAATCACCACAGTCTCTGGAGACCCTCTCTGTCCCCCTCTCCGTCAGTCAGTCAGTCAGTGAGCAGTCAGCTGAGTGGTGTGGTAGGGTGCAGGAGGATTATCTAAAAGGGAAATAATCATGAATCTCGTGAAGACTTAAGCTGTCCATACAGAAGTGAATTGTGTGTTGGGTGGAGGGGCTGTAGCATATAGTGATTTGATCTCATAATCATAATTCATGCTACCCATATGGAGAAACTTCATCAATATCTCACACTAAAAGACCCAACAGAGTGGCTGGCTGGCTCCGTGTCAAATCAGATTTCCATATAGTGTTTACGGCTGGCCACTATCTTAATTTGATACACAGGGAGGTTTGGGTCAGGATAGCACTGCTGTATCCAAAGATCTGCTTGAGCAAGACTTCTGAAACCAACACTCCTAACAGGCCTAGTCCAAAGGAAAAGGAATAGCTGCTTAGTCAAATACAGCATTGTTCAACACTTGTAGCGTAGGCTCATTTAGGGTTAAATAAAATAAACTGATGTTTATTAAGTGACTCCAATGCTTTTGACAGTATGTTACACCGATTGGTGTTTTTAAATCACTGATGAAGGATTTTGAGGCTGACTCTCTGACCTGTCAATATTTTTAATTAGCTGTTTTTGATTTTGTTATACTCTTGTGAATTCAATGGTTTTTTCTAGATTGCTTGTAGTTTTTCATGTTGTCTGTCTGTAATTTTTGTAATGACTTGGTGATGCCTATCTTGGCCAGGACACTCTTTAAAAATATATTTTCAATCTCAATGAGCCACTCCTGGTTAAATAAAGGATACATAAAATAAATAAAAATGGACAGTCTTGTGAAATTAAGATAATATTCTCTCTTTTTGTCCCACTGGCTCCATGCCTTGATATCTTCACATCCCACTCTCTTCCTCTATCCTTCTATTCCTAACTCTGTCCTTCTCTTTCTATTACCATTCTCTCCCTCAATCACTTTCCCTCCAATCCCTCGCCTCCCTCTCGTGCTTTCTCTCTGCATTTTATCATGCATCAAACCAGGGGTGTGTGACGAGCAGATCAGTCAGGACACATTTAATGAAGTCCCTCTCCTTCATCGTTAGAGTGAAATAACTAATATATCTCTCTCTACCCCTACCACTCTTTCTTTCTCTACCCCTCCCTCTCAATCTCTCTTTATCTCTTCTCTCTCTTTCACCCTCTCTCTCCTACTCTCACTCTCTCGTCCCTGTCTCTCATCCCTCTCTCTCGTCCTCTCTTGCCCCTCTCTCTCGTCCCTCTCTCTCATCCCTCTCTCTCGTCCCCATCTCTCGTCCCTCTCTCGTCCCTCTCTCATCCCTCTCTCTCGTCCTCTCTTGCCCCTCTCTCTCGTCCCTCTCTCTCACCCCTCTCTCTCATCCCCCTCTCTCGTCCCCATCTCTCGTCCCCATCTCTCGTCCCTCTCTCGTCCCTCTCTCTCATCCCTCTCTCTCTTCTTTCCAGTCACTCCCTCTTCTACTGGGTCCCCCTCACACACCCCTTTTTATTCCCCTCTATTCTCTTATTCATAATCACTATGCCATTGACTTTGAATACAGTCTTGAATACAGTATGGCATCGCTTTACTAAGGTCAAAGTCACAGAAGAATACATGGTGAGAGAGAGAGGGAGAGAGAGATAATAAAAACTGTAACACTACTAAGGCTTTCAACTGACCACCATGCAGATGTATCAGCGGTTCTAGCGTTCTGGTATTAGTGCATCCTTCCTTGGAGATAAGAGTGATCCTCTCTCTCTCTCTCTGCATGCTCCCTATTATTTCGCAGCACGGCCTCAAAACACCTTGCCTGAGCTCTCCTAATCCAGATTTATGCAAAGCAGCCGCAGAGTTATGCCAAAATTGCTTAGATGTGCGGACAGTTATGCTAATTTCATTTTACCTCCCCAGAAATAGCACGGCACAACCATACGACTTGTGTAGTTAATGAATCAGTTTAAAATCCAATAAGACTGTTCACACCTCATCAAATCTCAATTACCATCTATGACTTTAAGCTGCCTGCTTACAATCTACATCAAAACTTGTTTCGGGTAAATGACAATTAAGCAAGGTAAGGAGGGGAAGTTTGTCTGTTACAAGATCACAAAACACAGGATGAAATATACAGTGAAGCCTTGAAACACATTTACAGTCTTGGAGCCAACCGCTAGGTGTTCTTCTTGTGTATGCTTCCGTCACACACTTCACACTCCTTAGAAGTGAGCATTCTTGCACTCCGCACATGTATTATCAGTTCCCTCCCCACAGCTGTGTGACTGGCCGCGTGTGTTCTGGTTAAAGAGGGTTTGATGACATCACGTGAAGGAAATTGGAGGATGGCATGCCTCCCTGCCAGCTGTAGAAATACCGCCTTCTGCCTGACTGCCTGCATATATCGCTCCCTGTATGCCTTCCTGCCTGTATCACTGCCTGCCATCCCACATGCCCGCCTGAATGCCTGCAAGCCTGCCCCCTTGTGATCTGTGCACAAATATAGATTAGTTTAGAAATTCATTAGCCTAGTCATTATCTGTCATTGGCATGTGTCACACCATAACAGGCCCCCATGGGAACGCAGGACTGGTGAGCGATAAACAGGAGTTATTCATTTCAGCCTTTCAGTGTGGATGAGGCAAGGTTCTCAGGGAGTGGGGGAGGAAAGGGAGGGAGAGTGAGAGAAAAGGGGGTTGTCGTAGCTAGCTTGCTTGAACAGCAGGAGATGCCAACAGCATTCTGAACATCTGTTGGTGCTTCCCAGATTTGGAGCAGCACCACTACAAACAAATCCCTACTCCTACATTTCCGAACATGCCGAGTGTGTCTGGAAGAGTGAGCCAGCAGGCCAGACGGTTCCTGCATGGATCTGCAGAGTGTGTCTGGAAGAGTGAGCCAGCAGGCCAGACGGTTCCTGCATGGATCTGCTGAGTGTCGTCTGGAAGAGCGAGCCAGCAGGCCAGACGGTTCCTGCATGGATCTGCTGAGTGTCGTCTGGAAGAGCGAGCCAGCAGGCCAGACGGTTCCTGCATGGATGTGCAGAGTGTGTCTGGAAGAGTGAGCCAGCAGGCCAGATGGTTCCTGCATGGATCTGCTGAGTGTGTCTGGAAGAGTGAGCCAGCAGGCCAGACGGTTCCTGCATGGATCTGCTGAGTGTGTCTGGAAGAGTGAGCCAGCAGGCCAGATGGTTCCTGCATGGATCTGCTGAGTGTGTCTGGAAGAGTGAGCCAGCAGGCCAGACGGTTCCTGCATGGATCTGCTGAGTGTGTCTGGAAGAGTGAGCCAGCAGGCCAGACGGTTCCTGCATGGATCTGCTGAGTGTCGTCTGGAAGAGTGAGCCAGCAGGCCAGACGGTTCCTGCATGGATCTGCTGAGTGTCGTCTGGAAGAGCGAGCCAGCAGGCCAGACGGTTCCTGCATGGATCTGCTGAGTGTGTCTGGAAGAGTGAGCCAGCAGGCCAGACGGTTCCTGCATGGATGTGCAGAGTGTGTCTGGAAGAGTGAGCCAGCAGGCCAGACGGTTCCTGCATGGATCTGCTGAGTGTGTCTGGAAGAGTGAGCCAGCAGGCCAGATGGTTCCTGCATGGATCTGCTGAGTGTGTCTGGAAGAGTGAGCCAGCAGGCCAGACGGTTCCTGCATGGATCTGCTGAGTGTCGTCTGGAAGAGTGAGCCAGCAGGCCAGACGGTTCCTGCATGGATCTGCTGAGTGTGTCTGGAAGAGTGAGCCAGCAGGCCAGACGGTTCCTGCATGGATCTGCTGAGTGTCGTCTGGAAGAGTGAGCCAGCAGGCCAGACGGTTCCTGCATGGATGTGCAGAGTGTGTCTGGAAGAGTGAGCCAGCAGGCCAGACGGTTCCTGCATGGATCTGCTGAGTGTGTCTGGAAGAGTGAGCCAGCAGGCCAGATGGTTCCTGCATGGATCTGCTGAGTGTGTCTGGAAGAGTGAGCCAGCAGGCCAGACGGTTCCTGCATGGATCTGCTGAGTGTCGTCTGGAAGAGTGAGCCAGCAGGCCAGACGGTTCCTGCATGGATCTGCTGAGTGTGTCTGGAAGAGTGAGCCAGCAGGCCAGACGGTTCCTGCATGGATCTGCTGAGTGTCGTCTGGAAGAGTGAGCCAGCAGGCCAGACGGTTCCTGCATGGATCTGCTGAGTGTCGTCTGGAAGAGCGAGCCAGCAGGCCAGACGGTTCCTGCATGGATCTGCTGAGTGTGTCTGGAAGAGTGAGCCAGCAGGCCAGACGGTTCCTGCATGGATGTGCAGAGTGTGTCTGGAAGAGTGAGCCAGCAGGCCAGACGGTTCCTGCATGGATCTGCTGAGTGTCGTCTGGAAGAGCGAGCCAGCAGGCCAGATGGTTCCTGCATGGATCTGCAGAGTGTGTCTGGACCTGATATGGATCTCTGGACCTCTGTATACCGCTGTTGATAGAATGATGTGTGTCAAGTAAACCCTCTTCCACTGAACAGCCCTCTTTATTACAGTTTTCATCTGAGCTCCATTTTGATCTTGTCTAGTTATGACAGTCTGTCAGTTGATATCCTCTGTATATGTGTATCATTGGATAGCAGTATCAGAACAGGCTTCTATTAGCAAGTGCAGTTTCACTCTTCTCAAACTTAGTTTTCATCGTCCCCTCATCGCAACAATGTTGAAGGTCTTTACTTTCCACAGCAGACTCCATTGTAGAGAACTTTTCTATCTTAAATGTAAGCCATGAATGGCGTAGAGGCAAGACCAACCTCAAAGTTAAACTTTAGAAGTTCCAATATAGTTCCATAGGGTCTTTAATTTGTTTGTGCTCTTCTTATGTTGTTAAAGGATAATTAATCATCTTAATATCTAATAAAGTGAACTCCAGAGCCATATGGAAACGGCTAATTGGGCCTCAAGGAGGAAGATATTTTAGGAACCACTGGCCTAGGGGAGTAGCATCAGTTGTTTATGTAAAGCTATATTATATACTTTGCAAAGGAATTTCTAAGCTAATAAGTGCTTTTAACCTCCTTTTTTACGATGCCAGCATCAATGCCTATTTATTCCCCAATCCAGACATACAGGGCCTTCAGAAAGTACTTAGACCCCTTGACTTTTTCCATATTTTTTTTAACCTTTATTTATCTAGGCAAGTCAGTTAAGAACAAATTCTTATTTTCAATGACGGCCTAGGAACAGTGGGTTAACTGTTCAGGGGCAGAACGACAGATTTGTACCAGGTCAGGGATTTGAACTTTCAACCTTCCGGTCACTAGTCCAACGCTGTAACCCCTAGGCTACCCAGCCTTATTCTAAAATTGATTAAATAAAAACAATTCCTCAGCAATCTACACACAGTACCCAATAATGACAATGAGAAAACAGATTTTTAGAACATTTTTGAAATGTATTATTATTTTGATTTTTTTAACCTAATTTACAGAAGTATTCAGACCCTTTGCTGTGAGACTCGAAATTGAGCTCAGGTGCATCCTGTTTCCATTGATCATCCTTGAGATGTTTCTACAACTTGATTAGAGTCCACCTGTGGTAAATTAAATTGATTGGACATGATTTGGAAAGACACCAACCTGTCTATATAATGTACCACAGTTGACAGTGTATGTCAGAGAAAAAACCTAGATGATAAAGGAATTGTCCATAGAGCTCCGAGACAGGATTTTGTCGAGGCACAGATGTGGGGAAGGGTACCAAAACATTTCTGCAGCATTGAAGGTCCCCAAGAACACATTGGTCCCCATCATTCTTAAATAGAAGAAGTTTGGAACCTACAAGTCTCTTCCTAGAGCTGGCCGTCCGGCCAAACTGAGCAATCGGGGGAGAAGGGCATTGGTCAGGGAGGTGACCAAGAATCTGATGGTCACGCTGACTGAACACTAGAGTTCCTCTGTGGAGATGGGAGAACCTTCCAGAAGGACAACCATCTCTGCAGCACTCCCCCAATTAGGCCTTTATGGTAGAGGGGCCAGATGGAAGCCAATCCTCAATAAAAGGCACATGATAGCCTGCTTGGAGTTTGCCAAAAGGCACCTAAAGACTCTCAGACCATGAGAAACAAGATTCTCTGGTCTGATGAAACCAAGTTTGAACTCTTTGGCCTGAATGCCAAGCGTCAAGTCTGGATGAAACCTGGCACCATCCCTACGTTGAAGCATGGTGTTGGCAGCATCTTGCTGAGGGATGTTTTTCAGCGAAAGGGACTGGAAGACTTAGTCAGGATTGAGGAAAAGATGAAAGGAGCAAAGTACAGAGAGATCCTGGATGAAAACCTGTTCCAGAGCACTCAAGACCTCAGTCCGGGGCAAAGGTTCACCTTCCAACAGGACAGCGACCTTAACCCTTGTGTTGTCTTAAGGGTAAAAAATGACCCGCCATTATGTTTAACAGCAGAGAACCCCCCCTAAATGATATGTTTTCAACTTGAAATTTGATTACTTTTACAAGAGTGACTCCAGCATTAGAAAAAGTGAAACATCGCCTTTGTTCATATTCCCATGAAAGCTGTACACCACCATGGTACAAATATTGTCTTAGGGTCATTTTTGACCTGGCAGTAATAAAATTATTGAAAAAAAACAAGTTGAAAGAGAGACATTTTTGTTAAAGAACAGCGAAATAACATGGTCCTTGTCACAATATGACAACCAGGGCAGGATGGCAACACAAAATGTCATAAGGACGACCCCAGTGCCCACAAGACATGCAGTTGCCCAGGACCATCGCCTCAACATTCTACATGTTCATCACACCAGCCATAGAAAAAATCATCCTGGAGATGACAAATTTGGGGGGTTTCCGTAAATATGGAGACAACTGGAAAAGGATGGTTGCGATTGACCTTTGTGACTACGTAGGGGTTCTAATGTTATTGGGTGTGTATACGTCCCGAGGCGAGGCTACATGTAGTCTCTGGGATGCAGAGACTGGAAGGGATATTTTCTGTGCCACGATGCCATTGAAAGTCTTTCACACTTTCTCACAAATGTTACGATTTGATAACCGTGAGTCAAGACCTGCGAGACGTGCGAGAGACAAACTGGCGGCCATAAGAGAGGTCTGGGAGAAGTGGGTGAAGCCGTACGAGAGGTCTGGGAGGAGTGGGTGGGGCCATAAGAGAGGTCTGGGAGAAGTGGGTGAAGCCATAAGAGAGGACTGGGAGGAGTGGGTGGAGCCATAAGAGAGGTCTGGGAGAAGTGGGTGAAGCGTCTGCCATACCTCTACAACCCTGGGCCTGAAGTAACAGTGGATGAGCAACTGTTTCCGTTCAGAGATACATTTTTATCTTCATATCTGTAATGTAAGTGATTTTCACTCTTATTTTGATTATGTATGGCTGTAATATCATTGATTTATGTGATTGTTTTCTGTGACACTGATACTAATTACAGATAGTATTTATTTTGTCAAAAGGTTGCTGTCCTTTCGTAAGTGGCTTATGAAAGTATTCACCCCCTTGGCATTTTTCCTATTGTTGTTGCCTTACGGCCTGGAAATAAAATATATTTTTTTGGGGGGGCGGGGGGGGGGTTATATCATTTGATTTACACAACATGCCTACCACTTTGAAGATGCAAAATATTTTAATTGTGGATCAAACAAGAATTAAGACAAAAAAACAGAAAACTTGAACGTGCCTAACTATTCACCCCCCCAAAGTCAATACTTTGTAGAGCCACCAGCAATTACAGCTGCAAGTCTCTTGGGGCATGTCTCTATAAGCTTGGCACATCTAGCCACTGTTTTTTCCCCATTCTTCAAGGCAAAACTGCTCCAGCTCCTTCAATTTGCAATGATTCTGCTGATATACAGCCATTTTAAGTCATACCACAAATTCTCAATTGGATTGAGGTTTGGGCTTTGACTTGGCCATTCCAAGACATTTAAATGTTTCCCCTTAAACCACTCGACTGTTGCTTTAGCAGTATGCTTAGGGCCATTGTCCTGCTGGAAAGTGAATCTCCATCCCAGTCTCAAAACTCTGTAAGACTGAAACAGGTTTCCCTCTAGAATTTCCCTGTATATAGCACCATCCATCATTCCTTCAATTCTGACCAGTTTCCCAGTCCCTGCCGATAAAAAACATCCCCACAGCATGATGCTGGGATGGTGTTCTCGGGGTGGTGAGAGGTGTTAGGTTTGCACCAGACATAGTGTTTGCCTTGATGGCCAAAAAGCTTAATTTTAGTCTTCTCTGACCAGAGTACCTTCCATATGTTTTGAAAGTCTTCCACATGCCTTTTGGCGAACTTCAAATGTGTTTGCTTATTTAAAGCCCAGATCTGTGGAGTGTACGGCTTAAAGTGGTCCTATGGACAGATACTCCAATCTCCACTATGGAGCTTTGCAGCTCCTTCGGGGTTATGTCTTTGTTGCCTCACTGATTAATGCCCTCCTTGCCTGGTCTGTGAGTTTTGTTGGGCGGCCCTCTCTTGGCAGGTTTGCTGTGGTGCCATATTCTTTGCCAAATTTTTAATAATTTAATAATAATGCTCCGTGGGATGTTCAAAGTTTCTGATATTTGTTTATAACCCAACCCTTATCTGTACTTCTCCAAAACTTTATCCCTGACCTGTTTGGAGAGCTCCTTGGTCTTCATGGTGCTGCTTGCTTGGTGGTGCCCCTTTCAGAACATATACTGAGATCATGTGACAGATCTTGTGACACTTACATTGCACACAGGTGGACTTTATTTAACTAATTATGTGACTTCTGAATGTAATTGGTTGCACCAGATCTTATTTGGGGGCTTCATAGCAAAGGGGTGAATACATATTTAGGGGCGGTGTGGACAACCTGGACAAGGTGATTGGAACGTACAGCTGCAGGAGGATGACTGCCCGCTGGTCACTGGTCATCTTCCCTAACATTATTGATGTGTCCTCATACAATGCCTTTGTGATATGGAACAAGATGCCTGGATAAGCAGAACACGAGGAGGGTGTTCCTAGATCAGCTGGGAAAGGCACTTGTAACCCCACACATTCAAAGAAGGGAGCGCCTCCCTCGCACAGCAGCCTCTGCAGCTCTTGTGAAAGCTGTTCAGGGGGCTGAATCTTGTCCGGATCCACCTGAGGCTGCAGCTGGGGCAGGCAAGAGGAGGAGATGCCAATTCTGCCCCACAAAGAAGGACTGTAAAATAAGTACTATGTGCTGCACCTGTGAGAAATACATCTGCAAAGTCTGTGAACACACTTGCATAATGTCCTACATGTGCTAAATAGAGTTGATTGATTTATGTTCTTCACGTTTTTGTATTGTATCTATTATCTTATTTGATTCTTATCCATTGTTGTTGTTTATACACCTTGTGGGTAAGGGCAATGGCAAAAAAAACACGAGGACGAAGACCAAACAAACACGTATCAAAAACACAGGGTAGAAACCCAAACAAAAGAGCGAGGAGCACCTTGAATAAATAACACACGCACACAATGATTAATACATGGTACGAAACCCGTAATCATCTACGCAATCCACAATGACACGAAAGCCAAAACACACAGCACAGGTACTCAGACGCACCAACGGACATAGTAACAATAATCGACAGCCCAATGGTGAAACAAAGGGCACATTTATACAAATAGAATCAGTGGGAATGGGGACCAGGTGTGCGCAATGACAGTTGCGGAGGGATACGGGTCAGTTGTAATAACAACGAGTGGTGTCCACTGAGTAAATGCAGTCTTTCTGCATTGTGAAGAGGGAAAACCCAGATATTCACAAAGTTTGTGATGAATGACAGCCTGTTTCTTCATGCAAAATAGATTTGGGGTATAAAATTCAATTAAGTTGATTTATTTTAGGGGTTTAGAGAAGGCGGGTCATTTTTGACCCTGAGGACAAGGAGAGTATACAGAATGTTAAGACTACACAAGGGTTAAGCACACAGCCAAGACAACGTAGGAATGGCTTTGGGACATGTCTCTGAATGCCTTTGAGTGGCCCAGCCAGAGCCCGGACTTGAACCCGATCTAACATCTCTGGAGAGACCTGAAAATAGCTGTGCAGCAACTCTCCCATCCAACCTGACTGAGCTTGAGAGGATCTGCAGAGAAGAATCGGAGAAACTCCCACAAATACAGGTGTGCCAAGCATGTCATTCCAAAGAAGACTCAATGCTGTAATCATTGCCAAAGGGGATTCATCAAAGTACAGAGTAAATACTTATGTAAATGTGATATTTGTATTTTTTATTTGTAATAAATTAGCCCAAAAATTGCAAAACCTGTTTTGCTTTGTGAGTAGATTGATGAGGGAAAAAAACAGTTTAATACATTTATAATAAAGGCTGTAATGTAACAACATGTGGAAAAAGGGGTCTTTATACTTTCCAAAGGCACTGTCTGCTCTTTCAAAGTTGCATAATTTGATGCAGTTGAATATGCATGTGAAAACAATTTTATTAACTTTATTCAGAAAATATTCCAAATTAGCCGTGTGGTATGTTCATAAAGTGTGTGACCATTTGCACCCCCTTATCCACATCGACGGGACCGCAGTAGAGAAGGTGGAAAGCTTCTAGTTCCTCTGCGTACACATCAGTGACCATCTGAAATGGTCCACCCACAACAGACAGTGTGGTAAAGAAGGCTCAACAGCGCCTCTTCAACTCCAGGAGGCTGAAGAAATGTGTCTTGGCATCTAAAACCCTCACAACCTTTTACATATGCATAATCGAGAGCATCCTGTTGGGCTATATCACCGCCTGGTATGGCAACTGCACCGCCCGTGATGTGTCTGCCCAACACATCACTGTGGGCAAACTACCTGCCCTCTAGGACACCTAGGAAGGCCAAAAAGGCCAAGAAGGCCAAAAAGATGATCAAGCACAACAACCACCCCAGCCACTGCCTGTTCACCCAGCTACCATCCAGAAGGCGAGGTCAGTACAGGTGCATCAAAGCTGTGACCGAGAGACTGAAATACAGCCTCAATCTCAAGGCCATCAGACTGTTAAATAGCCATCACTAGTACATTAGAGGCTGCTGCCTTATATTCATAGACTTGAAATCACAGGCCACTTAGATAATGGAACACTAACCACTTTAATAATAATGTTTACATGTTTTGCGTTACTCATCTCATATGTATATACTGTATTTTATTATATTCTACTACATTATTATCTATGCCGTCCAAATATTTACATTACATTTAAGTCATTTAGCAGACGCTCTTATCCAGAGCGACTTACAAATTGGTGCATTCACCTTATGACATCCAGTGGAACAGCCACTTTACAATAGTGCATCTAAATCTTTTAAGGGGAGGGGGGGGGGGTGAGAAGGATTACTTTATCCTATCCTAGGTATTCCTTAAAGAGGTGGGGTTTCAGGTGTCTCCGGAAGGTGGTGATTGACTCCGCTGTCCTGGCGTCGTGAGGGAGTTTGTTCCACCATTGGGGGGCCAGAGCAGCGAACAGTTTTGACTGGGCTGAGCAGGAACTGTACTTCCTCAGTGGTAGGGAGGCGAGCAGGCCAGAGGTGGATGAACGCAGTGCCCTTGTTTGGGTGTAGGGCCTGATCAGAGCCTGAAAATATGTATATTTTCTTAATTCCATTCCTTTACTTTAGATCTGTGTGTATTGTGTGTATTATCGTGAAATTGTTAGTTATTACTTGTTAGATATGACTGCACTGTTGTAGCTAGAAACATAAGCATTTCACTAGACCTGCAAAATCATCTGCTAAACATGTGTATGTGACCATTAACATTTGATTTCACTGATGGTGTTTTACAATGGGATGATGAGGTGGAAGACTGCTGTAAGATTCTTAAATGGAGTCCATTCCCAAAGTTCTCTTTGACTGTGTTTCTCATCTCATCACCAAAGCTGATGTATCTATTCAGTCTAACAATGACTTCTCTCCCACTGCTTCAAACTTAATTGAAACTGTTTGGAAGGGAATGGGCCTCCCCCCATGTGCAGGCTGCTTCTTCACTTTGGGGAGCTATAAATCTGAGATCGCTTCATCTAATCTCTCGGGATTCTGAGCAGGCCCTCAGAGAAGCATGCTGAAGTGATGCAGAGGAGATATGATCCAATACCCATTAGATTTATAATTGTGATTAAAGAGCTGATTTCTCCTCTGAGCACCCTGCACTAGTCCTCCCTGACCATGGGAGACAGCATGGCGTCGTCTGATGAAATAATGGAAAATTATCTCCCTGGATGGTAAAGCTGGATGCCTGGAGAGGTTTATGACTTTGGACTGGGCGATACAACCTTCCCCGTGGGAGACAAGAGACACGAACCTATACATCTCAGATATCATCTCTAAATCAAACAGATATGCGAGGGGTGAAAAACATATTTCATGTTGATATCAGAGATGGGAATGAACAGGAAATGAAAATCCAGGGCTAACAGACAAATAAAGAGATAAATTGAAGGGAATCCACTTTTCATCTCCTCGGCTGAGGAAGGGGAGAGAGAGAGAGATTCGAAACTGTTTGCTCATATACATTTATCCTGACAAAATGTTGTGATGTTTATGTTTGTTTTGTGTTCGGTAGGGTTTTTTTCCGGGCTGTTTGAGTACACCATTTTTTAGCTTGAGGCTAGTCGAAGTTCGGTATTCGAAGTCTACGCCCCTTCATCTGTGATTGGTCAACAGTAGGGTTTCTTCATTTAAGTGTTTGTCGTCATCATATACACAGTCACTGGTTGTCATTAAACGATGGACTAGTTTTCATGCACATTTTTTCACTGGCGAAATATTGAACCAAACATCTTAGCTAGATGTAAAATTGCAAGACGAAGATCTCATTGATTACATATTTCTTGATTTATCTTAGATTTATTCTGACTATTTTGAAAAGTGTATAGTTCTATTTGTTCCTACGGCATCTGAAGAGGGACAAACAGTCATATTTCTCATTTTTCAACCGAAGGTCTTTTAAGGGAGCACTGATACAGACGTTCACTTTACCTAGCCGGGTTCCGCTAGGAGCAACCCGAACCTTTGTATGCGGACGCCTTCAGAAGATTAAAATGAGTTTTTTGGGAATGGCACTAGAACTCATTTGTAATGTCATAGATGGAAATGCCTGCAGCTTGAGGAATCACGTGCACAGACATTCCAGCAAAAATATGCCATGAAGAAAAAGGGAGTTCTTTCTTCAATATTTACCATAGAAGGCGATTTAGGGATGTTTCTGTAGACTATTCTCATTTTAAATGTATACAGCAGCTAAAATGTACAATTTATGATAGTCTACTGTTGCTGTGCAAACAAAAGATGTGAGTTTTTCCTGTCACGTAATCCACATGACTGCTTTATGTGCACTAACTGCTGTAAATATGGGCAAATACTGTTTGTAGGAATAAGGCCAATATAATGAGTGGAATGAAAATGAAGTGTGTTGATGAGTGTGATGGCAGCTACAGGCCCATGGCTAGTATTCTGATGAGTGGAGCCACAGCTGTGCTGTTTCCCCTTAGTCTTATTATGGTGTATTGGACGGAATAACACTCACTCACTCTTCCAGGGCTGTTATGAAGTATTACTGATGAAAACACACGCACACAAACACGCACAACTGAGCACAATCACACACACATGCACATGCACACACAACACACACATAGGTGTGCAAACACAGAAATCCACACAAATGCTCAAAAGCAGAAAAACACAGGCACTCACGCACGCATGCACGCACACACAGACACACGGGGGAGGGGGGCAGATGGTAACAGTGTATTTCCTCAGAGATTAGGGTGTAGGTATTGATGGATTTCAAACATCAAATGAAATGTGAATTTTAATGGCATTAGTTACAGTACAGAGACAATACAGGGACTCTCTATGAGGCCCTACTCACCACTGCCCCTGCAGCCATAAAAAGTTAAGGATTTACGAACGCGCAACACACGTTGAATATGGCCGGTGTCAGTAAACGTCGGCAAAACAAGCGTAATTCAATTGTTGCCAGCAGCACAATAACAGTCACCTACAATCTGGGTAACATGAAAATAGCCTAACCAGCGCCGCTAAGGTGAATAAAATGGTCATAATGAGGTGTTCTCTCATTTGTGTCTGGAAGTAGCTAGCAAGCTAGCCAGTGTTAGCCAGTTAGCTTGGGTGCTTGTCTGCGGTTGTGAGGTCTGAACGCTCGGGTCAACCCTACTCCTTGACCAGTGTCTAGTGTACGCTCCGATAGCAAAACGCTCTGAATTTACGAACTGACAATGCTCTGGATTTGTGCACTCTGAGCGCACTCTGCCACTCCAGATTGATTTACGAACACACACAAAATCGTAACAAATGTCAAGCTAGTCATTTGTTAAGCTAACAACCTAGCAAGAGGTTGCATAGCAACAACAGCAACATCTAGGAGACAGGCGAAGCGCAAGTATGTTTAACTGAAAGGATACCATTTGTTTACAGTATACTAAAATGAACTAATAGTATATAGTATATACTCATTAAGTATGTAGGATACCATATGTCAGTATGGATATTTGAATACAGCTTCTGTTTTGACTTCAACCTCAAGTGTCTTCTTCTCGGGCATTTATACAAGTTCAGACAGGGGAGAGTTTTAGAGCAGAGGGTTTGTGTAAGATAAGTGTGTAAGACAAAGTGCAGTTAGTAAAAGGTCCCATGGTTATCCTGCTGTCTCTGTCAAGTCAATAAGGCTGTCAAATCAAATCCAATTTTATTGGTCACATACACGTGTTCAGCAGATGTTATTGCGGGTGTAGCGAAATGCTTGTGTTTCTAGCTCCAACAGTGCAGTAATATCTACATTTACATTTACATTTAAGTCATTTAGCAGACGCTCTTATCCAGAGCGACTTACAAATTGGTGCATTCACCTTATGACATCCAGTGGAACAGCCACTTTACAATAGTGCATCTAAATCTTTTAAGGGGGGTGGGGGTGAGAAGGATTACTTTATCCTATCCTAGGTATTCCTTAAAGAGGTGGGGTTTCAGGTGTCTCCGGAAGGTGGTGATTGACTCCGCTGTCCTGGCGTCGTGAGGGAGTGTGTTCCACCATTGGGGAGCCAGAGCAGCGAACAGTTTTGACTGGGCTGAGCGGGAACTGTACTTCCTCAGTGGTAGGGAGGCGAGCAGGCCAGAGGTGGATGAACGCAGTGCCCTTGTTTGGGTGTAGGGCCTGATCAGAGCCTGGAGGTACTGAGGTGCCGTTCCCCTCACAGCTCCGTAGGCAAGCACCATGGTCTCTTATCTAACAAGTAACATTTAACAATTACACAACAATACACACAATACACACAAATCAAAAGTAAAATAATTAATTAAGCATATATAAATATTTGGGAGAGCAGTGTCAGAGCGGTAAAGACTAAGAAACGGTAGAATAGGATAGAATACAGTATATACATATGAGATGAGTAATTTAAAACATTATTAAAGTGACCAGTGTTCCATTATTTAAGTGGCCTGTGATTTCAAGTCTATGTATATAAGGCAGCAGCCTCTACGGTGCTAGTAATGGTTATTTAACAGTCTGATGGCCTTGAGATTGAAGCTGTATTTCAGTCTCTCGGTCACAGCTTTGATGCACCTGTACTGACCTCGCCTTCTGGATGGTAGCGGGGTGAACAGGCAGTGGCTGGGGTGGTTGTTGTCCTTGGTGATGTGTTTGGCCTTCCTGTGACATTGGGTGCTGTAGGTTTCATGGGGGGCAAGTAGTTTGCCCCTGGTGATGCATTGGGCAGGGCGCACCACCCTCTGGAGAGCCCTGCGGTTGCGGGCGGTGCAGTTGCCATACCAGGAGGTGATATAGCTTGACAGGATGCTCTCAATTGTGCATCTGTAAAAGTTTGTGAATGTTTTAGGTGCCAAGCCACATTTCTTCAGGCTCCTGAGGTTGAAGTGGCACTGTTGCACCTTCTTCACCACATTGTCTGTGTAGGTGGACCATTTCAGTTAGTCTCTTTCTGATTTCCTTTTGCCAGCGAAATTAAAGGAATGGCATGATGTTTCATGCAGGGTTGAATAATTCAGAAAGTGAAGTCAATGACTATTCTGCAGTGACTTTAAGCATTATTCCACTCTCTCTATGAGGACAGAGGCTGTCCTGTCCTCTGTGAAATATGTGACTACCTTGCTGTCCCTGCAAAGTCTGGGGTTATCCCAGTGTTTAAGTGAAATCCACTTAAAGTCAATGACTAATCTGCAGTATTTGAGGAGCCCTGGACAATCCTTCTGTCTATAGGAAGTCAAAACGGATCTTTTATGAAATCCACCACTAGTCCTCACTCTGTGAATTGTTGACGGTTCTGTTAAGACCACGATTATCATGGTCGAGGGGCAGGCATGGAGGGTCAGCCTCCTTACAACAGGTCCCTAGCTGCTCCAGCACTTTCTGAATTATTCACAGCTGCATTAAAACATCATGCCATTCCTTTAACTTCACTGGCTTAGGGCAATCAGAAAGAGAAGAAGAGATATACTGGAGACGGAAGAGAGGAAGAAAGAAAGAAAGATGAGAAAGAGAGATTTAGAGTTAGGAGATTAATAGCAGTGTTGAGGCTTTTCTCATCTTGCCACAAGTTAACTTGTACATCCAGAGAGAACTATCTCCCCACAACATCTGGTGTAAGACCAGAGAAGGAATTAAAGGGAAGGTTTAAAAAAGAAAGATGGAGGCAGGCAGGCA
This sequence comes from Oncorhynchus keta, assembly GCF_023373465.1. NCBI lineage: Eukaryota > Metazoa > Chordata > Actinopteri > Salmoniformes > Salmonidae > Oncorhynchus > Oncorhynchus keta. The sequence continues at coordinate 53,265,596 of NC_068424.1, read as the reverse complement.
GGCAGGCAGGCAGGCAGGCAGGCAGGGGGAAATTATTTGGCTAATCCCTGTTAACAAATCTAAAACCGGATCGGTCATCAGAAATCTGGGTGGAGTTTCCATGGCGACAAGTTGTCCAATGGTGTCCGTAATCTGTCTTAATGTGGCTTAATAGAGTTTGCTGGAGTCTCAGTGCTTTTACTGTGTTCTGTATCTGGCCAATTAGAACGCCTGATGCACTACAGAAGAGTGGAGGGCCTAAGAGTGGGCCTAACCAAATGACTAAATAATCAGCAATCACTTTAATTACGAAGTGCATTCAACTCAGACAGAATCTCTCCTTGTATACTCTCAACGATGTCTAAATTGTCTCGTGCCAAATGAAATATCCGAATGTGGATCACAATCGAGTGTTCCCCTGATACTGCAGTGGACTGTTTTCAACAAACATCATTATTTATGGACGAAAACAAGACATCGATGACAATCAATATTGACATCTCGGGTCAAACTGTTTTGTCGAAAGCCGAGCAACAATAATTGGCACTTTTTGTCATAGCGAAGATCAAAGGATTAGCAGCATACAATCAGCATGCTTTCCTGGGGCTACCCTGGCACGCTGTACGCTTTACTACCCACAAACCTCCCTCAGAACTGAACTGTTGCCACGGGAGACAAGACAGTGTAACGTGGCGCTGATCTGTGTGTTACACCGATATCAGTCCCCCCTGACCTGTGGGCCATTTGATCTAACCGCTAACACCGCAGGGAGCGCTAACACTCAGCCGGGACCTGGCAAGAGGCCAAAGGAGAGATAATACTCTAAGGATGAACAGAACGATGAAAAGGAGAAAAAGGCCCAAAAAATAAGATGGTCTCATTTATTGGGTAATTTCATCTTCATGTTGAGATTAAAAACAGCAGACAAAGCAGACTAAGCTTTAATGAAAGAAAAAAGAGAAATAGATATGAAGCTCTTCACGGGGTGGGAATTTAGAACTATATTTACCAGACACTGTCGAGTTCTGGGGTGTTGTGGAGTGGGTTGATATGTTCTTAATTTAACAGCTGTGTAGCAATAACACACTCATAACACACATGCTGAGACTGTTAGCTCCTAGACGTAGTTCAGACGCAAGCAGGAGCCTTATGGAAGACTGGGAGTTTCAGCCCCGGCAGTGCGAACAGTTACCCTGCCAACGCGCTCCACTAAAGTCGAACAACCGTGAAAGTTTCATCAAAGTTAGCAGCATTCCCGCAGGGAATTCCCGTCTTTGTCCTCGTGATCAGCATTCCGAGGACGAGATCAAAGAAGCTTTCGAGAATGATACATGCTCTCGCTGCCGTTACTTATTGACACGCTCACATTCTGTGCCAGTCTATAGAGCCGTGGAATCCGGGATGTGAGGTAAGTTTGTAATAGGAACATCAGCCAAAGATTTAACATAGATTTTTTTTGGTCTTTTTGTTCTAAATTGTATGCCTGTCCATATTCCCTGTATGTACCTCACACACCGATGTGTAACGCCCCCTAATATCAGGTTCAGGGTGTTAATTGCAATTCCAGTGTTATTTTTCTCAACATTTCTGCTCCAATGTGTAAATTCTCAAACACTTCACTCTGTCTTTGTCTCCATATATTTTTTTGGGGCACAGAACTAGCAGAACATGAATGGTTAATTTCTTTACACCCATCAGTTAGACTGGCTGTTTCATCAGTGGGACTCATTGTTAGAGTTGATCAGTAGCTGACACATTTAACCCCCCTTCTCACTGGTCAACACAGCCCAAAGCCCCACTTAGATCAACTGGTAATCTGATGAAAGTGGCAGGACACCACAATATCAATAATTCATCAGATTAAATCATGCTTCAAGAGATGACCGTAGCGTCTGGGAATAGTTAGTGTGTGTTCGCGTGTGTCTGTGCGTACTGTGTTTTTATTCCGTTCATGTGTGTGTGTGAGAGACGTTTAGGCTCAGCAGTTATTCTCAGCCATGCTGCTCTCTGACTAGTCATATCTCTCATTGATACGCTGGGTCCTCAGTCATTAAGGAGCACGAGGAAGGAACACTCATTTATTGGCCAGGCAGATTAGTACAGGGCAGCCATCGATTGTAATGAGGGTGGTGCAGGATGGCAGGAAGGGTGGACACGTCAGCAGCTGTCACTCCCGACAGTGGCTTTCCTTGGTCATGCATTCTGTTACAGAGGAACACACGCCAACGCTCTCTCACAGACTCTCTGACTTACCACCCACATACCCATTCTGTCAGAGCAGCTCACAGATTACTGCACCTGTACATAGCCCATCTATAATTTAGCCCAAACAACTACCTCTCCCCCTACTGTATTTATTTATTTTGCTCATTTGCACCCCATTATTTCTATCTCTACTTTGCACAGTCTTCCACTGCAAATCTACCATTCCAGTGTTTTACTTGCTATATTGTATTTATTTTGCCACCATGGCCTTTTTTTTGCCTTTACCTCCCTTATCTCACCTCATTTGCTCACATTGTATATAGTTATTTTTGTAGTGTATTATTGACTGTATGTTTGTTTTACTCCATGTGTAACTCTGTGTTGTTGCATGTGTCGAACTGCTTTGCTTTATCTTGGCCAGGTCGCAATTGTAAATGAGAACTTGTTCTCAACTTGTCTACCTGGTTAAATAAAGGTGAAATAAAATAAATAAAACAAATCAAATTCTGATCCTATATCTTATACCGTTGCTCTGTCCGCAGTAGTACAGTTGAAGATGCGTTATATCTCCTAGAGATGAGCGTAGTTTGATGCGAAAAGTGGAAATCAATCCCAGAACAACAGCAAAGGACCTTGTGTGTCACGGTCGTCCTCCACTTCATCTGAAGAGGAGAGGCGAGAAGGATCAGAGGACCAAAATGCAGCGTGATATGTGTTCATCATGAATTTTAATAAAGAAAACACTGAACACTGAAACACTATACAAAAACAGTAAACAAAATAACAACCGTGAAGCTGCGCTGAAACAAGCCATCAACATAGACAATCACCCACAAACAAACAGTGCAACCCAGGCTACCTAAGTATGATTCTCAATCAGAGACAACTAATGACACCTGCCTCTGAGAACCATACTAGGCCGAAACATAGAAATACCCAAATCATAGAAAAACAAACATAGACTGCCCACCCCAACCCCAACTCACGCCCTGACCATACTAAATAATGACAAAACAAAGGAAATAAAGGTCAGAACGTGACATTGTGAATATGCTGGAGGAAAGAGGTACAAAAGTATCCATATCCACAGTAAAATGAGTCCTGTATCGACATAACCTGAAAGGCAGCTCAGCAAGGAGGAAGCCACTGCTCTAAAACCGACATAAAAAAGCCAGACTACGGTTTGCATCTGCACATAGGGACAAAGATCATACTTTTTGGAGAAATATCCTCTGGTCATAATGACCATTATGTTTGGAGGAAGAAGGGGGAGGCTTGCAAGCCAAAGAACACCATCCCAACCGCGAAGCACAGGGGTGGCAGCATCATGTTGTGGGGGTGCTTTGCTGCAGGAGGAACTGGTGCACTTCACAAAATCAATGGCATCATGAGGAGGACAATTATGTGGATATATTGAAGCAACATCTCGAGACAGTCAGGGAGTTAATGCTTGGTCGCAAATGGGTCTTCCAAATGGACAATGACCTCAAGCATTCCAAAGTTGTGGCAAAATGGCTTAAGGACAACAAAGTCAAGGTATTGGAGTGGCCATCACAAAGCCCTGACCTCAATCCCATAGAACATTTGTGGGCCGAACTGAAAAAGCATGTGCAATCAAGGAGGCCTAGAAACCTGACTCAGTTGCACCAGCTCTGTCTGGAGGAATGTGCCAAAATTCACCCAACTTATTGTGGGAAGCTTGTGGAAGGCTACCCGAAACGTTTGTCCCAAGTTAAACAATTTAAAGGCAATGCTACCAAATACTAATTGAGTGTATGTAAACTTTTGAGCCACTGGGAATGTGATGAAAGAATAAATAAATAAAAGCTGAAACAAATGATTCTCTATACGATTATTCTGATATTTCACATTCTTAATAATAAAGTGGTGATCCTAACTGACCTAAGACAGGGAATTTTTACTCTGATTAAATGTCAGGAATTTTGAAAAACTGAGTTTTAATGTATTTGGCTAAGGTATATGTACACTTTCGACTTCAACTGTATATGCTAATTTTAATACTTTGAAAACAAACTTAAACATACCAAGAACAATATAGTTCCATCAATGTTGCTAAATATCATGTGGCTGTCCATTGTAGTGATTTGTGTGTGTGCGTGTGTGTGCGTGCGTGTGCGTGTGTGTGTGTGTGTGTGCGTGCTTACAAGTAAAACACTTTTATACTAGTTGAAAGCCAATGTCAACCTCCTCTCTGTCATGTTGGCAAAATGGCCTGTCTCTGTCATACAGTACACTTTTAGTTTTTGTTGTCATAGACTACCTAGCTAAAATGCTTACTAGCCAAACTTCCTGGCATGGGCAACAATGAACCAGCTAAGTTAGCTAGCTCGTTAACGTCAGCCCACTAGCCTACAAATTGAACTAGTCTCAGACCAGAGGCCGAACATATACATTTTGTGACATGGTGAGTTTGGACCCAGGTGCAGAGAAGAGACCAGACGAGGAATCAGCGGCTAAGGATAAACAAAATACTTTACTAAGAAACGGAAGGATCACAGTAACACTAAGTCTCAAACTCACTCAGGAGACAAACTCACACAACACATAATTCTAGCTTCAGTAAAGGACAACAGAAAACACACTTCTTTTAAACAGTAACATCATAATGAGTAAATAGGACACACATGATTGTCGTTAATGTCTCTCGAGCGGTCTCTGGCACCCTTTGGTGACAGGTGGAACCATGACACATTTATGGTTAGATCAGAATTGCCGTCATAATCTATACAGAGAATTACGTCAAAACCACAAGTCCAAATCGACATCTCCATTTATGGCTTAGGAAAGAGCCATTTTAACAAGCTAGCTACTGCAGGACATCAAAACAAGCAGACCAGAAACAGACATGTTTGTCCGACAGTGATGAGGTTTTGCTCAAGATGTGGTTTGATTGGTGTGAATCCAAATCCAAACTGGCCTCCAGTGGGGGGTGTTTTGCTGCGCCAGGACAACCCACAGTTGAGCTCAGCTCAATGCTAATTGGCTAATTATTTAATATTTTTTTCATCAAGGGAGGCCAAATGCTTGCTGGCATCAATTAATCAAATGCTACGGCAGCAACATGTCATACTCTTTCATTCCAGACAGCATCAGATACATGGGCTACACGTACTGAGACAGAGGGGGCGCTGTTACTTGTGAATTGACAGAAAAATTATAAAAACACATCCGGTCAACTTTTAGAATCATATTTTTTTTCCATTGGTGAAAATATTTGGGGAAGCCTGGCTTCCGCAGGCACAAATTCATGCCACTGTCTAACCATTTCAGTGACGCTGGGGGGGCTGCTGAAACATGCTGTCTTCATCCTTCTGTCTGACCATTTCAGTGACGCTGAGGGGGCTGCTGAAACATGCTGTCTTCATCCTTCTGTCTGTCCATTTCAGTGACGCTGGGGGGGGGCTGCTGAAACATGCTGTCTTCATCCTTCTGTATGTCTCTCCCCTCTCTTTCTCTCGCTCCATTCCAGAGTAAAAATAAAACCGTGCCATGTGAAGAAGAGTAGACGAAGTGTCTGTTGGATATTAGCATATGCTTAAGGGCAGATTATGCATTTCCCTTTGGGCTCTTTTCTTTTACAGCCCAGAGCACAATCATGTATGCACAGGAGAGCGCGACGGGGCCGGCTTTATCAGGAAAGGTCAGGCTAGATTTTGAGATGATATTACCAAACGTATTCACTATTCCTAAGAACATCAGGGTCAGGGTCTTTTCACTGTGGCTCTAACTCTTCTTTTCTCACTTCTACTCTTTCTTTGTTTTAGAAGTAGACTCAAGGTTGCAGATGTAGCCTGCAGTACCATGGCATGTGAGTACGTATTTAGCCTAATAATACATGTATTTGATTGCAGTTTTGCGTCATTCTTTGGATGACTACAATGTACGGTTTTTAGGGCATAAGTGGGAGTGAATCAACGGCAACTCATCGAAGTGAGCGGTTGAGTATCAGAGTTTTTAATATGGACTTTTGCTTGCTTTCTTATCCATCCAACACCCATTCCAGAAATGTTCTTGAAATGGTTTCTCTAATTTTCACGAGCGTATGGATGAGACATCCTTAAGGGGCTGGAGGGCTATTTAGATTTTATGGTCTCTTTATTTGGTGAATGAATTCGTAAATTGAATATCTTCAGGCCATCCACAAAGGTTTGCTCTCATAATTAAGCGGCATTTCCTAATATCCTCTTCAGTAAGCTTAGGGGCGTTTCTTTTCAAGTCCACACTTTACGAGCCCTCCTTTTCCTTTTTTCTCCATAGGGTTCCTATCCTATCGTGTGATTGGATATTAAATTACTCCCCTGCTTCTATGACAGCAGATGGGGGTTAGCTCGCAGTAAGGTCAATAACAGAATCAACTTGGCGACGGTCACCCTGGCAACCCGTCATTGGAACGATTTGTACCTGCTAATGACCCATAATGTTAAATAGCGCTTGTGGGAGTGACTGGCAATCAGACTGTCATACTTGAAAGATACATAACTCTCAATGATTTTGCTGCCATGAGACCCAACTGTAAAGTTCTGATCTTTTGCAAATGGCCCTTCTGAAAAAAAAATCATTGTTACATTAGTCATATTGATGGGACAATTTGTCGGCTGTGAGAGCAGAAATCCATGTCCTCTCCATTACCGCACTGTCAATAGTCATTGCTAGAGAGTATGAAGGAGACCCTTAACTCTTAACATCGGGTAACCATTATCATTAAACAATTAAGCATTTGTACATGTACATGCACAACACACACATGATGTAGTAGTTAATGGAAGCATGACACTGGGTTGTATGTGGTTTGGATGTAACAGTGAGAAAGAGCGAGAGGGGAGAGAGGGGATAGAGAGAGGGGAGAAAGAGAGAAGGGGAGAAAGAGAGAAGGGGAGAAAGAGAGAGGGGAGAAAGAGAGAGGGAGAGAGAGAGGGAGAGAGAGGGAGAGAGAGGGAGAGAGAGGGAGAGAGAGGGAGAGAGAGAGAGAGAGGGGAGAAAGAGAGAGAGAGAGGGGAGAAAGAGAGAGGGAGAGAGAAAGAGAGAGGGAGAGAGAGGGAGAGAGAGAGAGAGAGAGAGTACAAAGTACAAAGTAGAGGGAAAGAGTCAGAGTCAGACAGAGAGAGGGAGAGATGAAGTAAAGAGAGAGAGAGAAGACTTTCAACTTTAGAATGCAAATGATTCCCACAGCCCTGCACTGTATCACGTCCCCTGTTTTTTTTAACTATGCCAATTAAAATGAGTTCCCCCTTTAAAGAAAAGTCTCAAATATAAAAGGAGCTTTGTGTTTCTCTAATAGGGGTCCTGCTGTGTGGTAGGAGTCAGTCACACTGGCCTGGCATAGCCGCTCCGCCCTCTGGAGCTTGATCAGCTTTCCCACAAGGTCAGACCCACAGGGGTACTCTCACACCTCCCTAAACCGGCCAGTTTAAAATGCTTAGCTCAGAGCACACCCAATCAGACAGCCAATAAGCAGACTGAAGGAGAATAATTATGGGCCGACCTGGGAGGCAGTTGTGGGGCCAGGGCCTTTGATAGGCTGTAATCTAGTCGAGTGATTGTGATTTGACAGGACTGGGTTATCTGGTCTACTGATTGGACCGGGGTTTGTCCGTACAAAAACTAAAGGCTAGACTAATCACACATGCATCATATCCAAGTGGAATACAAAGGAGACGGACTCAGGAAGGCAGGGGTGTCATTATCGTATTATTACCTGGAACGTCTGATCAGTCACCTCCATAGACCCTCCTCTCCAACAACAGAGGAGTGGTAAACGTCTGCAAGCACAACCACAGAAACCAACCAGATGCAAGCTCTGGTTGACATTGAGATTAGAGAATCCTAGCATGACCTGACTTTAAATCGGTGAAGCAGTGTCAAATGTACCTACACTGAATACAGTTTTGATGAATTGCATTCTGAGTAACAAACAGTACTCAGACCCCCCCATGTCCTTCTCTTCTTTTCACTCCCTCCCTGCTTCTCTTGAGAGAGTTCTCCTGCAGTCAGAGACAGTGCTGAGGGACTGATTTAGCTTTGGCACGGAGCAATGCGGAGCAGCGCCCACTGCTTAGATGCCTTTTTAAAAGGTCGGTCTGATAAAGCAGTAAGGCAACCACACATTCTGATCAACAAGACTTCTGGCTTCGGCCCCGACTCTATTCTCTCTCCCGGCCTCCTTCCCTCCTCTCCCGGCCTGCCTCCCTCCCTGTCTCCTCTCGTCTTTTCTCTAGGCTTCCTCTGTACAATGCCGTCACAGGCTTCTGGGAGAGAGTGATGGGTTTCTGGAGGCAGATCAATAGCCCAAGGCCTCAGGCCCAGATTTGGTCTCTCCACTGGGAATTTAAACCCCCTTCCACCCACCACCCACATCCAATACACACCAAACCTCTGCCTCGCCCTGCATCCTGATCCTCCCACCCCCCCAACCCCTGTCTGTCCCATTCATCAAAACTGCGCTCCACTCTGCCAGTATAATAGCGCCAATCACAGAGAGGCAGTCTGCATTCAGCCGCTCCACTCTCAAGCCTTTCCATCACAGGGCTCTTAGAGATAAGAGAGAAGAGCCGCTGCCTTTCTCTCTTTTGTTTCAGCCAGGAGTCACGTAGAGGCCACTGTCATTTGTTTCTCTCTCTCTGCAGTTCTGTGATTCAGTATCTTGAGCACTAATTGGCTTCATTTGAATGCTGCTAGATAGCTCCACCAATAGGATGCATGTTTGTTAGCAGTTATTTCTGCCCGGGTGATTTCTGATAATAGGGCTCATATGGTACAGGATATTTGGTATGGCTATCATGTCCAATTCTACTTTCCCAGTACTATATCCTCACTCTCTCCCATTGTAAACGGTCATGGCCTGCTTTAGTAAGTACTCTTTCGAACTCAGACTTCCACCGATCCATTTCTCCTCAAACATACATTATTGAGAACCTTGATTGGAATCCATCATTTAGCTGTTTGTTTACATCATGTTTTCCCATAGTTACACAGGCACACAAACACACAGGCACACACACAGGCACACACACACAGGCACACACACACACACAGGCACACACACACAGGCACACACACACACACACACACACACATGGGGGGATCAACTAGAATCACCATGGTACCTGGTTTACTCTTCCCTCACTCTACTGTGGTTTACAAAATGACTTAAGTACTGCACATGCAGCCGTAGATAACAGGGAGAGAGAAGAAACAGAGAGAAAGAGGAGCGGGAGAGAGAGATTGTGTGTGAGAGAGAAAGAGAGAGAGAGAGAGAGAAAGAGAGAGAGAGAGATTGTGTGTGAGAGAGAGAGAGCGAGAGAGAGAGAGAGAGAGAGAGAGAGAGAGAGAGAGATTGTGTGTGAGAGAGAAAGAGAGAGAGAGATTGTGTGTGAGAGAGAAAGAGAGAGAGAGATTGTACTCTTCACTTCTTCTCAGCCCAAGTAAGAGAAAACACATTGATTTTGCATCTGCAGCATTGAGCATACATTTCCTTTATAAATGAATGCTGACCAGGGAATTCTCTCCACTGCATCAAAAGCATGAGAACCAGTGAGCATATACCTAAAGTATTCAATCCCACATGCCTCACAGAGACAAGCTGGGAATTAGACATACCAAGTAGAAAGAGGGGCAGGTGGGATGGTCCAGCACAGCGTCAGCACTATGAAGTGAACTACTTCAAAACATACAGAGTGATAGATTTTAACATTTTAAACCTGAAAATTCTGATAATCTCTTTCCTTACTCAATTAATTACAAAAGCGTTGGATTGATTTTCGCGAGACGGCACTTTATGGTGTCATGAAGGTTAACATTACCAGAGGAGAATGATGACCATGGTCATAGTCAGGACTGTAGTACCATGGTAATGACATACAATGTAAACACAATGTAAAGAGCCTTTCAGCCTTATTCAAAATTGTATTAGATTTTTTATCAATCTACACAGAATACCCCATAAACAGGTTAAAATCCGAGCTCTGGTTGGGCCACTCAAATCTGGGCTCTAGCTGGGCCACTCCTGCATTGTCTAAGCAGTGTGCTCAGGGTCAATGCCCTTTTGGAAGGTGAACCTTCGCCCCAGTTTGAGGTCCTGAGTGCTTTGGAGCAGGTTTTCATCAATGATCTCTCTGTACTTTGCTCCGTTCATCTTTCCCTCGACCCTGACTAATCTCCCAGTCCCTGCCGCTGAAAGACATCCCCACAGCATGATGCTGCCACTACCACGCCTCACCGTAGGGATGGTATTGGCCAGGTGATGAGCAGTACCAGGTGTCTTCCGGACGGGAACCTTGGGATTCAGGCCAAAGAGTTCAATCTTGGTTTCATCAGACCAGATAATCTTGTTTCTCATGGTCAGAGTCCTTTAGGTGCCTTTTGGCAAACTCCAAGAGGGCTGTCATGTGCCTTTTACTGAGGAGTGGATTCCATCCGGCCACTCTAGCATAAAGCCCTGATTGGTGGAGTGCGGCAGAGATGGTTGTACTTCTGGAAGGTTCTCCCATCCCCACAGAGGAACTCTGGAGCTCTGTCAGAGTGACCATCGGGGTCTTGATCACCTCCACTCTGCCAGTATAATAGCCCAATCACAGAGAGGCAGTCTGCATTCAGCCACTCCACTCTCAAAACTTTCCATCACAGGGATCTTAGAGATAAGAGAGAAGAGCCGCTGCCTTTCTCTCTTTTGTTTCAGCCAGGAGTCACGTAGAGGCCACTGTCATTTGTTTCTCTCTCTCTGCAGTTCTGTGATTCAGTATCTTGAGCACTAATTGGCTTCATTTGAATGCTGCTAGATAGCTCCACCAATGGGATGCATGTTTGTTAGCTGTTATTTCTGCACTGGCCAGGTGATGGAGGCCACTGTTTTCTTGGGGACCTTCAATGCTGCAGAAATGTTTTGGTACCCTTCCCCAGATCTGTGCCTCAACACAATCCTCTATAGACGATTCCTTCGACCTCATGGCTTGTTTTTTTCTCTGACATGCACTGTCAACTATGGGACCTTATATAGGCAGGTGTGTGCCTTTCCAAAACATGTGCAATCAATTGAATTTTCCACAGGTGGACTCCAATCAAGTTGTAAAAACATCTCAAGGGCGATCAATGGAAACAGGATGCACCTGAGTGCAATTTCGTGTCTCATAGCAAAGAGTCTGAATACTTATGTACTGTAAATAAGGTTTGTAATTGACATTTTTTTACACAATTGCAACAAAACAAAAATGAAAAAAAAGGGCTTTATGTAACTATGTAAATATGTCAACACTTTTGTCCTACAGTGCATGAAATTACAACAAAAATATAGAAGAAAGGGAAATAATGGATGTAAAACAATCCATGAAATGACTGGGCAAACTGAACATGATTTACAGACTGGCTTTCTGCCCCAGAGACAGTGCCTGCTCTCAAATGTAAATAGTTACATTAAGTTCAAGCTAAATATTTAATATCATTCAAACAACTGTCTGTATGCGGTCCCCTGAGACATAAGCTCACTGCAAACTCAGCCTCTGTGTGTGTGTGTTTTCATGTGAGTGTGTGTGCGTGTGTGTGCACGTGTGTGTGGGTGTGTGTGCGCGTGGGTGTGTGTGTGCGTGGGTGCGTGTGTGCGTGTGTGCGTGCGTGCGTGCGCGTGTGTGCGTGCGTGTGTGTGCGTGTGTGCGTGTGTGCGTATATCCATGTTTGTTATATCATAGACACACAGCAAAACCTTATAACTTCAAATAAACACACAACTCACTGCATTGCCAGAAAGGGCTATGGTAAATAGCAGACAGGTCAAGGGTGAATCTCTTTATTCCAAATGCAATATAAATACACAGAACCACACACACGAAGATGTCTTAATTTGAGACAAATCTCTCAATTGGGGGCAATCACATTATTTGTTCCATTTAGTGTTGGCATAATCAACTGAGCCTGTTTGCCCCACTTGAAGCCTACTTGAGGGATTGCTTTGCATTCAACATTTTACTTAGGCAGCGAAATAATCATTGTTTTTGGCCCGTCCATCTAGAGTGATGCCAGTATTATTGCACCATCAACTTCTCCTGATCGGCACAAATGCCAATGCCTGATCAATACCTGTATTCATCACTGGTCACATACATGGGCACACACACACACACACACACACACACACACACACACACACACACACACACACACACACACACACACACACACACACACACACACACACACACACACACACACACACACAATCCCTATTACAATTCACACAGACATTAACTCTGTCAGCCTTAGCCATACTCCTTAATTAAGGACAACAGGGTCACCCTAAGGGCGCCAGTGAGTTGTTGTGCTCTGTTAGTATCGCAGTGGAAAATACCCATTTTAGATGCTAATGAAGCTGCAGTGTTCCATCTTAAGTGTGGGCGAAACAGCACTTAGCACCTGAGTCAGCAGGGACTGGGCTCATAATGGAGGGAGAAGGCATTATGCAGATGGACTACTGTTAGACTGTCAGGGTTCATCAGGCCAGGCAAAACACCTTGGTGCCAAGCACACACTGACACAGAGCGACTGTAAGCACAGACACACGCACACACGCACACACACACTTCCTCACTAATCAATTTGTCAGCAGCACACATTCACCCACGTACACACATTCACCCACGTACACACATTCACCCACGTACACACATTCACCCACACACACATTCACCCACACACACATTCACCCACACATTCACCCACACACACATTCACCCACCTTAAAAATATTCATACCTGTCCCTAAGTTACAGATGTTTCCATGACTGCTTGACATTGGCATGTCGTTGGTACACCAGTGTTACTGTGACTGTAAACTGCTCTAGTGGATGTTTAGTCAGTGTCTGAACCATGGACCTTTGGCTCCCACTGTAGCATGATTGAGTCCAGGCCTCTAGCCCCGACAGGCCACGCAGAGAACACTAACACAACCATGGTGGTGCCAACCACCATGACCCCCTCACAGCTCAGCCTGAAAGGGGGGAGAGAAAGGGAGGAGAATCTATGGAGAGGAAAGTTATGAAGGATGGACGACTACGGGAGTGAAAGAGGGAAAATACTGTGAATCATGCCATGAACATGATTGTCAATAAATCTTATTTGATTCATTTTGACCACACTTCAAAGATAGATATGAGGTATAGAGATATGGATATTGGGGTAAATGTGTGGGTGATTTACAGCTTTACGTATATACTATATGGAAAAGATAGAAATATGGGCAGGAGAGGGAAAAAGAGAGTGACAGGGTAGATGATACAGAGAAAGAGAGAAGGAGTGAGGCTCCAGTGATTTTGTCAGGTCTCTGTGAACCAGTACGCGAAGGAGAAATACAGCTACTGTTCCAGAGAGAGATGGGATGCATATAGAGAAAGAGAGAGAGATGGGATGCATATAGAGAAAGAGATGGGATGCATATAGAGAAAGAGAGAGAGATGGGATGCATATAGAGAAAGAGAGAGAAAGAGAGGGGAGAGAAGTGACACTAGCACGTGCACGTGCGCGGGCACATGCACACACACACAGCCCTGAGTCGGACATCCTCCTCACAGGCTGTAACCATGATGGATGGTGAGGCCAGCTTATGAAGGGAAAAAAGAAGAGAAAATGGCTGCTTTTCTCTCTCTCTCCTCTTTCTTCCTCACTCTTTCTCTCAGTCTGACTACCAGCTACTCTCTTGGTTTTTATGTTTCTCTTATTTATTTTTTGTTTCAATCCCTCCTTCCCTCCCCTCCTCCCTGGCTCCCATCCCTGTCCACTTGCCATCCATCAAATTATGTTTTCCCTTTCCCATTTAATCATTCAAACTCTAAACTGTGAATTAGGAACTCTGAGGTTGAAGTGTAATACGAATAGAATCAATAAAATTGTGCAAATCTCAACGGCCCTATTGCCATGGCAACTCTCAGCAAAGGTGTTTGCCAGAAATGCAAGGGTGTACTACATGAATGTACTCGTTCTACTTTCACATCGTGTATATTCATTATTATAAGAAATACATGAGAAATTCACACATTGATGAACAAGACAGGGAGTAACTTCTTGTTGGTAATAGGGTTGTGACGGTCATGGAACTTTGGATGATGGTTATTGGCCAGCCAAATGACCGCAGTAACTGCAATAACCATTGAATAATAAAAAATATACAATAATTTAAGACGCATGTTCTCCTCTCCTCCACTCCTGGCCGTTTACATGTGTTGCCGTTTCAATAGAATGAATAGGACAGGCGTCCCCATTCAAGTCAATGGCATAGTGGGTGGACTTGTTGGCATAATGGGTGGCCTTGTTGGCATAATGGGTGGCCTTGTTGGCATAATTGGTGGATTGGCGGCCATTGCGAGTGTACCCATAGGAGCAAAGCTAGGTTGAAGATGATAGGTATATTTTCGACCTAGTAGCAGAGCAGAACGTAACAGCAAGTGTACCCATCAATGTGTGCTGTGATCTGGTGATTCAACTCAACTGCCATTACAAAAATTGCATTCCATTGCATGAGCCTCATTAGTATAATTTGTATAATTTGAATGAAAATTCTACATTACCATGGAAAGTATTTCATCCCTATACCAGACAGCCATTGTGAGTGTACCCATGAGCTTACCAGTCAAATTGCCAGGGTTAGAGTTTACAAGCCCATTTGATGGATTATATTTCTACAGGTGCTGCTGCTGCAGGGAGGAGACCATTGGTTGCTAGGCAACCAAATATTTGTTTGCTAAAACACGTGGCTTGTTTCAGCAAAGTTATTTAATTTTCATGACGGTCTTCACCGATAACTGTCACTTACATGGTTATACAGTAATAGTGCCATCCGTTATTGATAATGACAATTTAAGATTAATTGTGAATTGCATTGTTACACTTAGAAAAAAAAGGTACTATCTAGAACCTAAAATGGTACTTTGGTTGTCCCCATAGGAGAACCTTTGAATAACCCTTTTTGGTTCCGAGAGAGAGAGAGAGAGAGAGAGAGAGAGAGAGAGAGAGAGAGAGAGAGAGAGAGAGAGAGAGAGAGAAGAGAGAGAGAGAGAGCTTTGTTCTATAAAGTCATGAAAGAGCAAGACATCACAAAACAGTTCTGCGATCTGGGACTTGAAAAATACTCATTATCGCAATATACTGTACATTATGCGTCTGGGCCTAAAACACATAAAAACAACACTAGACACGATGGAACACAAAGCTTCTACTATCTCATCCTGTCATATAAAAGGTCTGAGGTCATCTGCCTTTGGCCTAAAGAGCAGGAACACAGACTTCATCATCATCAACTTCATGGTTAAATAAAGGTGAAATAAAAAATAATAATTAAAAAAAAAGAAATTGGTTATACAGACATTGTCATCCTACAAGAAACATGATTTAAAGGAGACAGACCCACTGGTTGCCCTCTAGATTGCAGAGAGCTGGTAGTCCAATCCACCAAGCTGTCAGGTGTAAAAGAGGGAAGAGACTCAGGGGGTATAATACTTTGGTATAGAAGAGACCTAACCCGCTCTATTAAATGAGTCAAAATGGGAACATTTTACATCTAGATAGAAATGTATAATGGTAGCACACAATGTCCCTGTGTGCTACCTATATCCCCCCAATAGAATCCCCATGCTTTAACAATGACAGCTTCTCCGTCCTAGAGGGGGAGAGCAACAATTTCCAGGCTCAGGGACATGTACTAGTCTGTGGCGACCTAAATCAATCAATCATTCAATCAAATGTATTTATAAAGCCCTTTTCACATCAGCAGATGTCACAAAGTGCTATACAGAGATCCAGCCTAAAACCCCAAACAGCAAGCAATGCAGATGTAGAAGCATGGTGGCTAGGAAAAAGTCCCTAGAAAGGCAGGAACCTCGCAAGAAACAAAGACAGGAACAAGGCTCTGAGGGGTGGCCAGTCCTCTTCTGGCTGTGAAGATTATAAAAGTACATGGCCAAGATGTTCAAATGTTCATAGATGACCAGAAGGGGTCAAATAATAATAATCACCATGGTTGTAGAGGGTGCAACAGGTCAGCACCTCAGGAGTAAATGTCAGTTGGCTTTTCATAGCCAATCATTCAGAGTTAGAGACAGCAGGTGCGGTAGAGAGAGAGTTGAAAACAGCAGGTCCGGGACTAGGTAGCACATCCAGTGAAAAGGTCAGAGTTCCATAGCAGCAAGCAGAACAGTTGAAACTGGAGCAGCAGCATGACCAGGTGGACTGGGGACAGCAAGGAGTCATCATGAAGGACTCCTATGGTAGGTGCACCTATAGCTCATCTCTCGGCAGTAGTATTCTAGACTATCACTGACCTCAATCCAGAGTCTCTTAGAGCGTTCATAGTCAGTCCACAGACACTCATATCAGATCACAACAAAATGAGAGAGCTATGCTTAATTACAAGGCATCAAAGCCAAAGGAACTGAATAATATTAAGAAATGCTATAGATCTACCAAAAAAACAATTGGGCAACAACAAATTCAATCCCTTCTAGACAATTACCTGGCATCACTGTAATAGTGAAAGTATAAACTTGGTAGTAGAAAACCTAAACAGTATATTTAACCTCTCAGCTTCCCTATCAAATTTAAAGCCGACAACCTAAGACAATTAACAACAATAACAGATGGCTTGATGAAGAATGCAAAAACCTAAGAAAGAAATTGAGAAACCTATCCAACCAAAAACATAGAGACCCAGAAAACCTGAGCCTAGACCTGAATTATGGTGAATCACTAAAACAATACATAAACACACTGTGGAAAAAGAAGGAACAGCACGGCACAAATCAAATAATTGAAAAATCCATAGAGTCTAACCATTTCTGGGAAAATTGGAAAACTCGAAATAAAGAACAACACAAAGAGTTATCTATCCAAAATGGAGATTTAAGGATAAACCACTTCTCCAATCTTTTTGGTTCCATAACAAAGAACAAACAGAAAAAAAACATATACATGATCAAATACACATTTTTCAATAAACTATTAAAGACTATGAGAACCCACTGAATTCTCCAACTACATTGGATGAACTTGTCATGCCCTGACCTTCGAGATCATATTTAGGCAGCCTTTTTCCTACCTGTTTGTTGTGGGATCTTGTCTATGTTTTTGTTAGTTGCCTTGAGCACTGCATAGCTTCATGTTCGGTTTGCTCTTCATTGTTTTCTGTGCGTTTCACTCGAATAAAGATGATGAAACCATTCCTGCACCTTGGTCCGATTCATACAACAACATTTGTGACAGAACTACAGGACAAAATCTGAGGGATATGCGTCAACAGCAACCTGGAGAAAATCCCCTGCATTATCATTAACAGCAGACTCATACATGTCCTCAGCAAAAAACAATGTACTCAGCAAATGTCAAATGGTCTTTTTACCAAATTACTGTACGACAGACCACGTATTCACTCAGCACACCCTAATTGACAAACAAATACTTACAGAACCCATAGCCCTTTATGGTTGTGAGGTCTGGGGTCCACTCAACAACCAATAATTCACAAAATGGGACAAACACCAAATTGAGACTGCTTGCAAAATTTTACAAAGTAAAATTCCAAATAATGCATACAGAGCAGAATTAGGTCGATACCCGCTAATTATCAAAATCCAGAAAAGAGACGTTAAATTCTACAACCACCTAAAAGGAAGCGATTCCCAAACCTTCCATAACAAAGCCATCACCTACAGAGAAATTAACCTGGAGAAGAGCCCATCAAGGAAGATGGTTCTGGAGCTCTGTTCACAAACACAAACAGACTCAACAGAGCCCCAGGAAAGGAATTAAATTAGACCCAACCAAATCATGAGTAAATAAAAAAACAATTACTTGACACATTTAAAATAATTTACAAAAAAACTGAGTAAACTATAATTCTATTTGGCCCTAAACAGAGTATACAGTGGCAGAATACTTGGCCACTGTGACTGGCCCAAAATTAAGGAAATATTTTACTATGTACAAACTGATAAAGAGCGTTAGGGTTAGGGTGATAAAGAGCGACGAAGGCAGACCTGACTCTCAAGAGAAGGCAGGCTATGTGCACTCCTAACCTTCTGCCAAATGTATGACCATATTAGAGACACATATTATCCTCAGATTACACAGACCCACAAAGAATTTAAAAACACAATTCTGATAAACTCCCATATCCTCTGGGTAAAATACCACAGTGTTCAATCACAGCAGCAAGATTTGTGACCTGTTGCCACAAGAAAAGGGCAACCTGTGAAGAACAAACACCGTTGTAAATACAATCTATATTTATGTTGATTTATTTTCAGTTTTGTACTTTAAAACTATTTGCACATCATTACAACACTGTATATAGACATAATATGACATTTGAAATGTATTTATTAATTTGGAACTTTTATGAATGTAATGTTTACTGTTCATTTTTTATTGTTTATTTCACTTTTGTTTATTATCTATTTCACTTGCTTTTGCAATGTAAACATATGTCTCCCATGCCAATTAAGCCCCTAAAATTGAAATTGAGAGAGAAATAGAGAGATTGTGTAACGAGACAGAGAGGATGGGAAAGAGAGGAGAGAGAGAGAAGAGCAGAACCGGGGTGTAAATTGAGGCTAGAGGCTGTTGGTCAGCAGCATAGAAGCAGCATGATTCCTGGATGCAACTTCATTAGAGAGTTTCCAAGCACCCTTACTATCCTCCAAGGTCAGCTTATTGCAGTATTCATTTTGTCAACAAATATAATGACAGAAATATTCATCATACATCTAATTTTCAGTGGCAAATGTAATTTAAGTTGACTAAAAAGAGACAAGACGAGAAATTATCTCTGTGACTAAAACCTGTAAAGTAAGTGGACTGGACATGAGCTTTCGGATAGATTGAGAGCTTTTCAGTGATAACACATTTAATATTAGCAGTATGTGCAGCGCAGTTCTGTTCAGCAGTGGGAAGGACACTCCTCACCCGGTATACACAGCCTAGCCTGTATCATCTGGTGAGCTGCGGGGGAGCAAGCAATGAGTGTGGGCAGAAAAGCAGACAGACTGCCTCTGATTAGGAACATCATGCAGGCGACTCTCTTGGTTCCGCGTAGCTAACCAGTCACCACCAGCCTTCTAGTTAGCTACCCTTTGCCTGGTTAAGAAACACAAGCTGCTTTACGAGGAAATGAAAAACAATAGCAGCATTGAGCTGAATAATAATACATCAGTCTATCAATGTTTTTCTTTCCCTTGAGTATTGAAACATTTAATTTGTAGTCTCTCTCAACCCTCGCACTTTCCCCACTGCATTTCGAAGCCATTTCATATTTTCTTCAGAGAAAACAGCTTGATTCCAGCACTTACAGTTCAAAAGATATGACCAATAATTCCAGCGCCAGGTTTTTTCTCTCTATCGTTCAATGGCAGGCCGCATTTGACTTCCATAGAGCATATCACAGGCCATTCTAAAACTAGGCTACTTGTGGACCGGACCGCTAACCATTTGTTTAGACTACCCCGTGTCCAGTCATGTTACCTCATTAGATAGCTATAGCTAACCACCTGGGGCGTATTCTGCAGGATAAAACGTTTTGGAATGTTATGATAGACATATGCTATGTGGAATGAACATGCCTCTCTATCATGTTTAATCAGGAATAATGTTGGCATAATTCATGGAATTTCTATCTGCAATGTTTAAGAACAGGTTGCAACTGAACGTGGTCCTAGTAATATTACCAAATAGTCTATTATGCAAAAAATGTGGTGCCACAGAAAGGAAGGAATAGCAAAGAATTTATTGTCCAAATTCCTCCTGCCATTACCTGACTGGGTAAATTACTTTATTTTGAGATTATGAGGACATGAGGACTCTCTCTCTCTCTCTCTCTCTCTCTCTCTCTCTCTCTCTCTCTCTCTCTCTCTCTCTCTCTCTCTCTCTCTCTCTCTCTCTCTCTCTCTCTCTCTCTCTCTCTCTCTCTCTCTCTCTCTCTCTCTCTCTCTCTCTCTCTCTCTCTCTCTCTCTCTCTCTCTCTCTCTCTCTCTCTCTCTCTCTCTCTCTCTCTCTCTCTCTCTCTCTCTCTCTCTCTCTCTCTCTCTCTCTCTCTCTCTCTCTCTCTCTCTCTCTCTCTCTCTCTCTCTCTCTCTCTCTCTCTCAGACGTTTACATACACTTTGGAGGTTGGAGTCTTTAAAACTTGTTTTGCATCCACTCCACAATGTCTTGTTAACAAACTATAATAAATAATAATAAATAATCTGTCTGTAAACAACTGTTGGAAAAATGACTTGTATCATGCACAAAGTAGATGTCCTAACCGACTTGCCAAAACTACAGTTTGTTAACAATACATTTGTGGAGTGGTTCTAAAACGAGTTTTAATGACCCCAACCTAAGTGTATGTGAACTTCCCACTTCAACTGTATATATTTGCAAGCATTTTTTAAAAAAAGTGTTTTTTTGTCATACGGGGTATATTGATGAGGAAAAAATGTGTTCAACCCATTTTAGAATAAGGCTGTAATGTAACAAAATGTGGAAAAAGTGAAGGGGTCTGAAAACCTTCCGAATGCACTGTAGGACTGTACACTCAACGAAGTGTTCTGAGTCCTGAGGTCTGTGCTGCATTTGTGGGAGTCTGTCTGGTAAACACACACACACACACACACACACACACACACACACACACACACACACACACACACAAATTGTAGACACATGCACACATCTGAAAGACTGAAGTGCTGTGTCAGCAGCACATATTCTGACCCTGGTGACGCGAGAGAGGAGTTCTACTGCTGATCTGGACATTATACAACAGATCAAAATATTTTATTCCTTCTAAGATTTCTGCTTTCTGACAGATTCTGATACAGTGGAGGACGGAGCCAGAATCTGGTCCCATTCTCAAGATCTCACCTTGGAATTTATTGCAATCTACTGTTTTTTTTTTATTCCTGTTTGTCTCTAGAAGTGTGATCTATAGCAAGGCTTATAATATTCAGTGTAAATTGCTTTTCTCATTCAGAATAGGGTGTCAATATTTATGTTCTACTAGCTTACCCACCATGTAACCAAGAAGAGCACAGAACAGTATCCAACATAAGATGTTACGTTGATCACTCTTTTGTTGATTGGATTTGTTGTCCACAGTACGAAATGCAAACTTGTAGTGTATTCAAGGTTTACAAAGCCTTCTAAAGTTTGTCCACTTTAAAATGTTAGACTTGATTTGTCCTAATGTAAAATGTACCAACCCCGACAAAATAAATAATACTCCACGTAGTAATTCACATTTCCTACCGCTACAGGACTCTTTTCCTGATGTAGCAAACTGGCTCAAATTAAGATCCTACATCTGTAAGAAGATGCACGTACAATTTCTTAAAAACAAATTCACACCCCAAAGCACTTAGTTAGCTACCTAATGTGTGCAAAATCAACTCAGATGTATGCAGTGCTGTTCAAAAGATGTGCACAATAGAACACTTTGTAGTCACATTAGTAAATGTAAAAGTATTTTATTGCTAGGGTTAGGGGTTAAGACTTCTGGTAGGGATTAGGACTAGAGGTATTTACTTTAAAAAAAATGTAACCTTTATTTAACTAGGCAAGTCAGTTAAGAACAAATTCTTATTTACAATGACGGCCAAGACAGGCAAAAACCGGACAGCGCTGGGCCAATTGTGTGCCGCCCTATGGGACCCCCAATCACGGCCGACTGTGATACAGCATGGATAGGGGTTAGGGCTAAGTACCATGGGAAGGCCGTAGTGGTTATGACTTGGGATAGGGGTTAGGGCTGAGGACTAGAGGTAGGAGTTAAGGGTTATGACTAGGGGTTAGGCCTTAGGATTAGGGGTAGGGGTAGACGATTAGGGTTTAGTACTAGGGGTAGGAGATAGGGGTTAGGACTAGGGGACTTAAATGTAAATGTAAATGTAGGGGTTAGGCCTTATGACTAGGGGTAGAATATTAGGGTTTAGTACTAGGGGTAGGAGTTAGGGGTTAGGACTAGGGGGAGGGGTGAGGTCTTAGTACTAGGGGTAGGAGTTATGGGTTAGGACTAGGGGTAGGGGTCAGGTCAGTAGTAGGGGTAGGAGTTAGGGGTTGGGACTAGAAGTAGGAGTTAGGGGTTAGGACTAGGGGTTCAGGGATATAACTAGGGGTATGATTTAGGGGTTAGGACTAGGGGTTCAGGGTTAGAACTAGGGGTATGATTTAGGGGTTAGGACTAGGGTTAGAGCGTAGTGCTAGGGTTAGGGGTTAGAACTAGGAGTATGATTTAGGGGTTAGGACTAGGGGTTAGACCTGGGGTTATGATTTAGGGGTTAGGACGAGGGTTAGGGCGTGGTACTAGGGTTAGGGGTATGATTTAGGGGTTAGGACTAGGGTTAGGGCATATTACTAGGGTTAGAGGTTAGAACTGGGTGTATGATTAAGGGGTTAGGACTAGGGTTAGAGTGTAGTACTAGGGTTAGGGGTTAGAACCAGAGGTATGATTTAGGGGTTAGGACTAGGGTTAGGGCGTAGTACAAGGGTTAGGGGTATGATTTGGGGTTAGGACTAGGGTTAGGGCGTAGTACTAGGGTTAGGGATTAGAACTGGGGGTATGATTTAGGGGTTAGGACTAGGGTTAGGGTGTAGTACTAGGGTTAGGGGTTAGAACTAGGGGTTTGATTTAGGGATGAGGACTAGGGTTAGGGCGTAGTACTAGGGTTAGGGGTTAGAACTAGGGTTAGGGGTTAGAACTAGGGGTATGATTTAGGGTTTAGGACTAGGGTTAGGGTGTAGTACTAGGGTTAGGGGTTAGAACTGGGGGTATGATTTAGGGTTTAGGACTAGGGTTAGGGTGTAGTACTAGGGGTAGGAGTCAGGGGTTAGGACTAGGGGTAGGGGTTAGGTCTTAGTATTAGGGGTAGGAGTTATGGGTTAGAACTAGGGGTATGATTTAGGGTTTAGGACTAGGGTTAGGGTGTAGTACTAGGGTTAGGGGTTAGAACTAGGGGTTT
Source organism: Oncorhynchus keta (assembly GCF_023373465.1). Lineage (NCBI taxonomy): Eukaryota > Metazoa > Chordata > Actinopteri > Salmoniformes > Salmonidae > Oncorhynchus > Oncorhynchus keta. The sequence continues at coordinate 53,242,429 of NC_068424.1, read as the reverse complement.
GATTTAGGGGTTAGGACTAGGGGTTAGACCTGGGGTTATGATTTAGGGGTTAGGACTAGGGTTAGGGCATGGTACTCGGGTTAGGGGTTAGAACCAGAGGTATGATTTAGGGGTTAGGACTAGGGTTAGGGCGTAGTACTAGGGTTAGGGGTTAGAACTGGGGGTATGATTTAGGGGCTAGGACTAGGGTTAGGGCGTAGTACTAGGGTTAGGGGTATGATTTAGGGATTAGGACTAGGGTTAGGGCATAGTACTAGGATTAGGGGTTAGAACTGGGGTATGATTTAGGGGTTAGGACTAGGGTTAGGGTGTAGTACTAGGGTTAGGGGTTATAACTAGGGGTTTGATTTAGGGATGAGGACTAGGGTTAGGGTGTAGTACTAGGGTTAGGGATTAGAACTGGGGGTATGATTTTAGGGGTTAGGATGAGGGTTGGGGCTTAATAAAAGGGTTAGGGGTTATAACTAGGGGTATGATTTAGGGTTTAGGACTAGGGTTAGGGAGTAATACTAAGGTTAGGGGTTAGAACTAGGGGTATGATTTAGGGGTTAGGACTAGGGGTATGATTTAGGGATTAGGACTAGGGTTAGGGCTTAATAAAAGGGTTAGGGGTGAGAACTAGGGGTATGATTTAGGGTTTAGGACTATGGTTACGGTGTCGTACTAGGGTTAGGGGTTAGAACTGGGGGTACGATTTAGGGGTTAGGACTAGGGTTAGGGCATAGTACTAGAGTTAGGGGTTAGAACTGGGGGTATGATACAAGGGTTAGGACGAGGGTTAGGGTGTAGTACTAGGGTTAGGGGTTAAAACTAGGAGTTTGATTGAGGGGTTATGACTAGGGTTAGCGCGTAGTACTAGGGTTAGGGCATAGTACTAGGGTTAGGGCTTAATAAAAGGGTTAGGGGTTAGAACTAGGGATATGATTTAGGGGTTGGGACTAGGGTTAGGGCATAGTACTAGGGTTAGGGGTTAGAACTGGGGGTATGATACAAGGGTTAGGACTAGGGTTAGGGCGTAGTACTAGGGTTTAGGGGTTAGAACTGGGGGTATGATTTAGGGGTTAGGACTAGGGTTAGGGTTAGGGCGTAGTACTAGGGTTAGGGGTTAGAACTAGGGGTTTGATTTAGGGGTTAGGACTAGGGTTAGGGCGTAGTACTAGGGTTTGGTCATAGTATTAGGGTTAGGGGTTAGAACTGGGGGTATGATTTAGGGCTTAGGACTAGGGTTAGGGCGTAGTACTAGGGTTAGGGGTATGATTTAGGGGTAAGTACAAGGGGTATGATTTAGGGGTTAGGACTAGGGTTAGAGTGTAGTACTAGGATTAGGGATTAGAACTGGGGGTATGATTTAGTGGTTAGGACTAGGGTTAGGGCTTAATAAAAGGGTTAGGGGTTAGAACTAGGGGTATGATTTAGGGTTTAGGACTAGGGTTAGGGAGTAATACTAGGGGTAGGGGTTAGAACTCGGGGTATTATTTAGGGGTTAGGACTAGGGTTAGGGCGTAGTACTCGGGTTTAGGGGTTAGAACTGGGGGTATGATTTAGGGGTTAGGACTAGGGTTAGGGCGTAGTACTAGGGTTAGGGGTTAGAACTGGGGGTATGATTTAGGGATTAGGACTAGGGTTAGGGCGTAGTACTCGGGTTTAGGGGTTAGAACTAGGGGTTTCATTTAGGGGTTAGGACTAGGGTTAGGGTGTAGTACTAGAGTTAGGGCGTAGTACTAGGGTTAGGGGTTAGAACTAGGGGTATGATTTAGGACTATGGTTACGGTGTCGTACTAGGGTTAGGGGTTAGAACTGGGGGTATTATTTAGGGCTTAGGACTAGGGTTAGGGCTTAATAAAAGGGTTAGGGGTTAGAACTAAGGGTATGATTTCGGGTTTAGGACTAGGGTTAGGGAGTAATACTGGTGTTAGGGGTTAGAACTAGGGGTATGATTTGGGGGTTAGGACTAGGGTTAGGGCGTAATACTAGGGTTAGGGGTTAGAACTAGGGGATGATTTAGGGGTTAGGACTAGGGTTAGGGCGTAGTACTAGGGTTAGGGGTTAGAACTGGGGGTATGATATAAGGGTTAGGACGAGGGTTAGGGCATAGTACTAGGGTTAGGGGTTAGAACTGGGGGTATGATATAAGGGTTAGGACGAGGGTTAGGGCATAGTACTAGGGTTAGAACTGGGGGTATGATTTAGGGGTTCGGACTTGGGTTAGGGCGTAGTACTAGGGTTAGGGGTTAGAACTGGGGTATGATTTAGGGGTTAGGACTAGGGGTATGATTTAGGGGTGAGGACTTGGGTTAGGGCGTAGTTCTAGGGTTAGGGGTTAGAACTAGGGGTATGATTTTGGGTTTAAGACTAGGGTTAGGGAGTAATACTAAGGTTAGGGGTTAGAACTAGGGGTATGATTTAGGGGTTAGGACTAGGGGTATGATTTAGGGGTTAGGGCATAGTACTAGGGTTAGGGGTTAGAACTGGGGGTATGATTTAGGGGTTATAACTAGGGGTATGATTTAGGGGTTAGGACTAGGGTTAGGGCGTAATTTTAGGGTTAGGGGTTAGAACTAGGGGTATGATTTAGGGATTAGGACAAGGGTTAGGGCGTAGTACTAGGGTTTCGGGGTTAGAACTGGGGGTATGATTTAGGGGTTATAACTAGGGGTATGATTTAGGGGTGAGGACTTGGGTTAGGGCGTAGTTCTAGGGTTAGGGGTTAGAACTAGGGGTATGATTTTGGGTTTAAGACTAGGGTTAGGGAGTAATACTAAGGTTAGGGGTTAGAACTAGGGGTATGATTTAGGGGTTAGGGCATAGTACTAGGGTTAGGGGTTAGAACTGGGGGTATGATTTAGGGGTTATAACTAGGGGTATGATTTAGGGGTTAGGACTAGGGTTAGGGCGTAGTACTAGGGTTTCGGGGTTAGAACTGGGGGTATGATTTAGGGATTAGGACAAGGGTTAGGGCGTAGTACTAGGGTTTCGGGGTTAGAACTGGGGGTATGATTTAGGGGTTATAACTAGGGGTATGATTTAGGGGTTAGGACTAGGGTTAGGGCGTAGTACTAGGGTTAGGGGTTAGAACTAGGGGTTTGATTTAGGGTTTAGGACTATGGTTACGGTGTCGTACTAGGGTTAGGGGTTAGAACTGGGGGTATGATTTAGGGCTTAGGACTAGGGTTAGGGTTTAATAAAAGGGTTAGGGGTTAGAACTAGGGGTATGATTTAGGGGTTAGGACTAGGGATGGGGATAGTACTAGGGTTAGGGGTTAGGACTATGGTTAGAGCGTAGTACTAGGGTTAGGGGTTATGGGTTAGGACTAATGTTATGGTTGTGTAGACCTTTTTATTTTATTTCTTATTTCACCAGGTAGGCCAGTTGAGAACAAGTTCTCATTTACAACTGAGACTTGGCCAATATAAAGCAAAGCAGTGTGACAAAAACAACAACACCGAGTTACACATAAACAAACGTACAATCTATAACACAATAGAAAAATCTATGTACATTGTGTGCAAATGTAAAAGAGTAAGGCAAAAAATAGGCCATAGAGGCAAAATAATTACAATTTAGCATTAACACTGGAGTGATAGATGTGCATATGATGATGTGCAAGTAGAGATACTGAGGTGCGAAAGAGCAAGAGTAGAAATAACAATATGGGGATGAGGGAGTTGGGTGTGCTATTTACAGATTGGCTGTGTACAGGTACAGTCATTGGTAAGCTGCTCTGACAGCTGATGTTAAAGTTAGAGGGGGAGACATAAGACTCCAGCTTCAGTGATTTTTGCAGTTCATTCCAGTCATTGGCAGCAGAGAAGGAAAGGCCAAAGTAAGTGTTGGCTTTGGGGATGACCAGTGAAATACACCTTCTGGAGCGCGTGCTTCGGGTGGGTGTTGCTATGGTGACCAGTGAGCTGAGATAAGGCAGGGCTTTACCTAGCAAAGACTTATAGATGCCCTGGAGCCAGTCGGTTTGGCGACGAATTTGTAGTGAGGGCCTGCCAATGAGAGCATACAGGTCGCAGTGGTGGGTAATATACTGTATGTGGCTTTGGTGACAAAACGTAATGCACTGTGATAGACTACATACATCCTGTTTGCTGAGTAGAGTGTTGGAGGCTATTTTGTAAATGACATCGCCAAAGTCAAGGATCGGTAGAATAGTCAGTTTTACAAGTGTATGTTTGGCAGCATGAGTGAAAGATGCTTTGTTGCAAAATAGGAAGCAGATTCTAGATTACATTTTGGATTGGAGATGCATAGTGTGAGTCTGGAAGGAGAGTTTACAGTCTAACCAGACACCTTGGTATTCTAATTCAGAACCGTCCAGAGTAGTCAGGCAGGCGGGTACAGGCAGAAATCGGTTGAAGAGCATGCATTTAGTTTTACTAGCATTTAAAAGCAGTTGGAGGCCACAGAAGGAGTGTTGTATTGCATTGAATCTCATTTAGAGGTTTGTTAACAGTGTCCAAAGAAGGGCCAGATGTATACAGAATGGTGTCATCTGCGTAGATGTGGATCAGGGAATAACCAGCAGCAAGAGCGACATCAATGAAATATACAGAGAAAAGAGTTGTCCCGAGAATTGAACCCTGTGGCACCCCCATAGAGACTGCCAGAGGTCCAGACAACAGGCCCTCCGACTTGACACACTGAACACTATCTGAGAAGTAGTTGGTGAACCAAGCGAGGCAGTCATTTGAGAAGCCAAGGCTATTGAGTCTGCTGATAGGAATGCGGTGATCGAACAATACTAATCTAGGTCATTTAGACTGATCCCCACAATTAGAGTCCACTTTCTTTTGAACTGTTAGCCTGGAGGGTTTCCAGTTCAGATCTAACCCAGCACCACTGAGACAGATACCCCTTTCTATTCATAACCACTTCTCATCTCTTCAACCATCCTCCTTCAGAGGCCTGGATCTTTGTAATTAACAGGTGCTTCCAGGCATCTGACAGAACAGAGTTGTGGAATGGAGAGCTTGGAAGGATCCTGAGCCATGCATCAGGAGACTACTGTATGGATGGGGGCAGAGGAGAGTAGAGCTGTTGGCTGGCTGGGAGTTCTGGGTGGGCTTCAGGAGGACTGAGTCGGGATGATAACGGCCTGTCTTCATTTTGAGTAGGGAGCTGGGGGAGAGAGAGACAGAGAGGGGGAGGAGGAGTGAGTGGAGAGGGAAGTTGGGACTACCTGTGAAAGCTTAGTGTTGGTAGAGGAAAGGAGGGAGTGTAAGGGAGACAGGGGCATGGTAAGGGTATCCATCCTGCCTGGTGTCTCATTGTGATTAGCAAACCTCCCGGGTCACTGGCCTGAACTGAATATCACTCATCAAAGACAGTGCCAAGAGCAGGAGGGCACTGTGCAGACTCACAACCAGCGAGCCACAGACTGAGACAGAGGCAGCCATAGAGACCAGAACACTATCTTTCTATGAGTGGCACTAAGAACAAAGTCTTCACTTGTAAATGAACTTAGAAGAATACCAGCCTAGACAAATGTTTATCTTGAATCATTGTAAAATCGTATATACTGCTTCCTGGAGTGAGACGATCTGAGACACAGTTAGTGGGGGATGCTGCACTGAATATATTAACATAACAGCAGAAGACGCTGAACGACGGTAGTCAATCAATCATGGAAAAATGATGATTAGTTGAATGAGGCTGTTGAGTGGAAAAACTTGCACGCTCAGTAGGAGGTAAGACAAGTGGGTTATTTCTTTCTTTTTTTGTTTCTCTTTTTTATTGACGCGTCTAATTCCCTCGCACCTGGAGGTCTGTGTGGAGAAAACAAAGATTGCTGCATTACCCAAGGAAATAACTGAAACAGGGAAGGAGTGGAAAAATCCATGAGCTTTTGGGGAGGAGGGCTAGGGTGAGACGGGGGAGACGTGAGGGAAATGCTAATGTTGGAGCATTTATCACCATTAGGAGGGTGATGGACGTCACTGAAGCTGTCCCTCCCTGAGGAAGATGGGCTCTCCTCTTCTCCACTGCTCCCTCTCCCCTCCCTCCCTCCTTCCCTCCCAGAGAAGACCTGCGGGAGGTAAACACAGAGAGAGGTGATGTAAGGGGAGGGGGAGAGAGAAAGGCAAAGAGGGAGAGAAAATAAAGAAGGGAAAGGATGAGGGATGTCTCCTTATTGCTCCTCTGGGGTGTAGGGTAGAAGGAGAAGTAGTCGGAGCTCAGAAAGACAGCTGAGCTATGAGCTGTGTAGTGTGTCCCTGCAGGGAGAGGATGTCCCATACGGACCTGGGGGTTTGGCAAACACTAACTCTCAGTCCCTGGGCCCAGCCTGGACTGCTTTCATTACACACACCGCTTCTCATGTGCCAATACCACGCTGTCACAGGAGTGAGAAGCCAGGGAAGAAGGGTGGACAGGGGGAGGAAGAGAGGGGTTTACCTGATTGGATGTGCCATATGTTTACACAGGAGTGGGCTGAAAAGAGAGTGTCCGGTGGGGTGGTGGCGGTGTGTGTGCTGTGCGTGGGTGTGTTCCTCATTGGTTAAAATGGGCAGAGGGACAAAGTGAGACAGAGTTACTAGGGTCCATAGGGCTCTGGTCACAAGTAGTGCACTACATACCTGTAGGTAATAGGATGCCATTTGGGACCCAGACTCTGACTCTTCTGCATTCTGCACCTGATCTCACAAATCCCACACTAACATTTTTCACAATTGAGTTTTTCCAATAACTTTTCACCCTCACCATACTTTAATATTACTTGGTGATGTATGCTTTTCAAGAAAAGTGGAGCACATGGCAACAGATACTTCAAAATTGGAATTGAGATGCATTATTTGTGGCGGCTGTATAGGTTTTAAGATATTACACTTTGTCTTAATACACTCACGTACATGTCAATAATAAGTTGCATTTGCTGAGATTTCATATGACTTCTTACTATACGTGAAAGGATTTGTGAAGGCCACTACAACACAATGCATACTTTTCTGTAAGTTACAGCAGTCATATTACCCATTGTCTTTGTTCTCTTCTTTCAATTCCATTTATTTCTAACTTGTGTGAGGAATTAATTCCAGAGCACGCTCAGCCATTATACAAATAATAGCTCTTCGTCCTGAAGAGGGCTTTTTGTATTAAAAAAAAACCTTGACACAAGTGCTATCTGAGCTCAATCATGCATTGCCAAACTAACTATTCATTCGCAAATGAATATCATATCAAACATTTGATATTTTATATTTATATTACTCTCCTTTGTGCCTCAGTGTTTTCCTTATGCTATGATCATCTCCAACTGAGAATTACTAGCTCAGGAAAGCTATGTGGTTAGTCTTCAATTGACACATGTACACACAGAGACATTCACACACACTGCACATAGTCGTACACGCTGGCAATACACATACAAACCAGTGAGCATGCGGGTATTCAGACCCTTTACTCAGTACTTTGTTGAAGCACTTTTTGGCAGCGATTACAGCCTCGAGTCTTCTTGGGTATGATTCCACAAGCTTCTCCCATTTTTCTCTGCAGATCCTCTACAGCTTTGTCAGGTCCGGGCTCTGGCTGGGCCACCCAAGGTCATTCAGAGACTTGTCCCGAGGCCACTCCTGCGTTGTTTTGGCTGTGTGCTTCGGGTCGTTGTCCTGTTGGAAGGTAAACCTTTGCCCCAGTTTGAGGTTCTGAGCGCTCTGGAGCAGGTTTTCATCAATGATCTCTCTGTACTTTGCTCTGTTCATCTTTCCATCTATTCTGACTAGTCTCCCAGTCCCTGCCGCTGAAAAACATCCCCACTGCTTGATGCTGCCACCACCACCTTGTTTCACCGTAGGAATGGTGCCAGGTTTCCTACAGACGTGACGCTTGGCATTCAGGCCAAAGAGTTCAATCTTGGTTTCATCAGACCAGAGAATCTTGTTTCTCATGGTCTGCGAGTCCTTTAGGTGCTTTTTGGCAAACTCCAAGAGGGTTGTCATGTGCCTTTTACTGAGGAGTGGCTTCAATCTGGCCACTCTGCCGTAAAGGCCTGATTAGTGGAATGCTGCAGGGATGGATGTTCTTCTGGATGGTTCTCCTATCTCCACAGAGGGACTCTGGAGCTCTGTCAGGGTGATCGTCAGGTTCTTGGTCACCTTCCTGACCAACGCCCTTCTCCCCCGATTATTCCGTTTGGCCGGGCGGCCAGCTCTAGGAAGAGCATTGGTGAAAAAAGTACTCAGTTGTCACACTTGAGTAAAAGTAAATTTAACTTAATAGAAAATGACTCAAGTAAAAGTGAAAGTCACCCAGTAAAATAGTACTTGAGTAAAATTCTAAAAGTATTTTGTTTTAACTATACTTAAGTATCAAAAGTAAATAGCATTACTAAAATGTACTTAAGTATCAAAAGTAAAAGTACAAATATAAACCATTTCAAATTCCCATATTAACCAAACCAGATTTTTTTGGGGACGGATAGCCAGGGGCACATTCCAACACTCATAATTTACTGTTGTGTTCAGTAATATGGCATCTTAGCTCAGTTGCATATTGAATACTGTTGCTTTAAGAATGTATGAGGCACGTTGTTCACAAACGGAGGTGTGAGAATGGGATGAGTGAGTTTTGTACGAGTTGTTTACATGTTGATCTGAAGTAAAGAAGTTCAGTTTCAATGCTCAACAAGCCTTCTTGCATTTGTAACATTTACAAACGAAGCATTTGTGTTTAGTGAGTCCTCCAGATCAGAGGCAGTAGGGATGACCAGGGATGTTCTCTTGATAAGTGTGTGAATTGGACAATTTTCCTGTCAAAATGCAACGAGTACTTTTGGGTGTCAGAGAAAATGGATGGAATAAAAAGTAGGAATGTAAGTGAGGTAAAAGTAAAATACCTGAAAGTATTTTTTACACCACTGAGAAAGAGTCTTGGGGGTTCCAAACTAAGAATGATGGTTGCCACTGTGTTCTTGGCGACCATTTATTTGTTACCCTTCCCCAGGTCTGTGCCTCGACACAATCCTGTCTCTGTGGACAATTCCTTCAACCTCATTTTCAATTTTTTTTATTTAACCTTTATTTAACTAGGCAAGTCAGTTAATTAAGAACAAATTATTATTTACAATGACAGCCTAGGAACAGTGGGTTAACTGCTTTGTTCAGGGGCAGAACAACAGGTTATTACCGTGTCAGCTCAGGGATTCAATCGAGCAACCTTTCGGTTACTGGCCCAACTCTCTAATCACTAGGCTACCTGCTGCCCCGGCTTGGTTTTTGGTCTGATATGCACTGTCAATTGTGGGACCTTATATAGACAGTTGTGTGATTTTCTACCCCAGGTGGACGCCAATCAAGTTGTAGATACATCTTAAGGATGATCAATAGAAACAGGTGGCACCTGAGCTCAATTTTGAGTCTCACAGCAAAGGGTCTGAATACTTATGTAAATAAGGTATTTCTGTTGTTTATTTTCAATACATTTGCAAAAATGTATTGTGTGTAAATTGATGAGGGGGATAAAAAGTGATCCATTTTAGAATAAGGCTGTAACGTAACAAAATGTGGAAAAAGTCAAGGGGTCTGAATACTTTCCAAGTGCACCGTACATATAAAGTGGGTAATACAGTATGTAAGCTTTGCAAATTGACCAGTGTCTCTATATGCATGTGCCAGCAGTCTCTAAGGTGCAGGGCAGTGCACCTGGAGGTAGCTGGCTAGAGATAATGTCTAAGGTTCCGGACAGTGTACTGGGAAGTGAAAGGCTACTGATAGCTGTTCAGCAGTCTGATGGCCTAGAGACAGAAGCTTTTAACTCTCTCGGTCCTGGCTTGGAGACACTTGTACTGTTTCCGCCTTCTAGATGGTAGCATGGTGAGCAGACCATGGCTCGGTTGGCTGAGGTCCTTGATGATTTTCCCTGGCTTCCTATGTCACCGGGTGCTGCAGATATCATGGAGTGCAGGCACTGTGCCCCCGGTGTTACGTTGGGCTGATTACACCACCCTCTGGAGAGCCTTGAGGTTGCAGTCGGTGCAGTTGCCGTACCAGGTGCTGATGCAGCCAGACAGAATGCTCTTGATGGTGCGTCTGTAGAAGTTTGTGAGGGTCTTAGGGGCCATGCCAAATTTCTTCAGGCTCCTGAGGATGAAGAGGCGCTGTTGCACTTTCTTCACCACGGTGTCTGTCTGGTGGTACCATTTCAGGTCCTTCATGATGTGCACACCATGGTACTTGAAGCTTTTGACCCTCTCCACTGTGGCTCCGTCGATGTGGATGGGGTCGCTCTCTCTCTGCGGTCTCCTGTAGTCTACAATCAGCTCCTTTGTTTTGTTGAAGTTGAGGGAGAGGTTATTTCCCCAGCACCACTCTGCCAGGGCACTAACCTCTTCTCTGTAGGCTGTCTCATCATTGTCGGGGATCAGGCCTACCACTGTTGTCAGCAAACTTATTTATAAAGTTGGAGTTGTGCACAGCCATGCAGCCATGGGTGAACAGGGAGTCAAGGAGGGGGATGAGCACACATCCCTGGGGGGTCACGGCTTGAGGATCAGTGTGGCGGAGGTGTTGTTGACTATCATCACCACCTGGGGGCGATCCGACAGGAAGTCTAGGACCCAGTTGCACAGGACCTGGAGCTTAGTGATGAGCTTGCGGGGCACTATGGTGTTGAAAGCCGAGCTGTAGTCAATGAACAGCATTCACACATGGGTATTGCTCTTGTCCAGGTGGGATATGGAGGTGTGCAGTGCAGTGGCTGTTCTGTCATCTGTGGATCTGTTGGGGGTGGTATGAAAATTGGGTCTAGGGTGTGGGGTAAGGTGGGGATGATGTAGTCCTTGATTAGCCTCTCAAAGAACACTACGGGGTAATAATAATTTAGTTCATAGCCCACAGTCCTAGTCAGCAGCAGGGCCCTGTAATGGTGGCTGGGTGTCATTTTCCTCAAAACGGGTGAAGAAGGTGTTCAACTCTTCCATTTGTAAATAGGCCTAGTTCTTTAACCACAGTATCTGATGAATTAGTTTGGGTTGTAAAGTCACCACTGACCACACGCCACTGTAGACATTCCACAGGAGTTGCCATTTTCAGTAACCAAGGATACATAAAACCTGAGAAGTAATAGAAAATACGAAAGATTTTTCGATGAAAAGCTTAAAGATTTAGACACTAATTAGTTGGAGCGTTTGAGGCGACTAATGCTAAGTGATAACTCTGTGAAACCCTTTTTGCTGTGGACGTGAAGGATAAAGAGGCAGCTCAGTGAAAGGTCAGTAGTGACAGCATTTTAAGGTTACTTCCTAATGAGAAGGGGATACATGATGCAGAACTATACATTCATGGATTTAATGTTAGGAGAGGGAAATGAATGTAGCCTTTTATTTCAAAGTGTGAATGTACATGATGGGTTGGGAATGCCTGAGTGTGTGGGTGTTTGGAAGTGAAAAACAGAGAGAGCGGGAGAGAGAGTTTGCATGTACTATATGTGAGTGCTTTTAGTATATTGTGATTGCTTTTTTAGTATTGCATAACTCATGAGTTATTGTATATCAACAAAAGTTTTCTGTCTCGTGCAAATTAGATGGACAGTAAGCTTTTTGAAATTGATTTAGATTTTTAGTAGAACAGGCTACACATTTGTACCTGAAAAGGCTAGACATTTAGGCCAAAACCAGCCCCAGTGTGAGGGACAATCAGACGTAGCCTGCAGCCATGCAACTCCAGCCTGACCTTTATCTATTGTGTGAGGGAGCTGCTCCAAGCCGTTACAATGAGGATCACACACGCTGTTAGTCTCTCTGTGACAGTAATGGCTGCTGCTGCTGAGGGATAGATCATTCTTCTCTCTGCCATTTAGGATCCTCCTCTACACAACAGCCATCACTCTCATTCTGAATAACTGGCCAAACAGGAGGAAATCTTTATTTCAAAACTATAGGCTGCTATGATGTGGAATATGAAGATTATGTAAACTGAACAAAAATATAAATGCAATATGTAGTGTTGGTCACATATTTCATGAGCTGAAATAAAATTTTCCAGAAATGTTCTATACACACAAAAGCTTATTTCTTTCAAATGTTGTGTACAAATTTGTTTACATCCCTGTTAGTGAGCATTTCTCCTTTGCCAAGATAATCCATTCACATGACAGGTGTGGCATATCAAGAAGCTGATTAAACAGTATGATCAATACACAGGTGCATCTTGTGCTGGGGACAATAAAAGGCCAGCTCTAAAATTTGCAGTTTTGTCACACAACACAATGCCACAGATGTCTCAAGTTATGAGGGTGCATGCAATTGGAATGCTAACTGCAGAAATGTCCACCAGAGCTGTTGCCAGATCATTTAATATTAATTTCTCTACCATAAGCCGCTTCCAAAGTAATTTTAGAGAATTTGGCAGTACGTCCAACCAACATTAAAACCGCAGACCACGTGCAACCATGCCAGTCCAGGATCTCCACATCCATCTTATTCACCTGCGGGTTCTTCCAGCCACCCGGACAGCTGATGAAACTGTGGGTTTGCACAACCAAAACATTATCTCAGGGACATCCTCACCAGAGTCTTGACCTGACTGCAGTTTAGCGTCATAACTGGCTTCAGTTGGCAAAGGCTCACCTTCGATGGCCACTGGTACGCTGGAAAAGTGTGCTCTTCACTAATTAATCCCGGTTTCAACTGTACCGGGCAGATGGCAGATAGGGTATATGGGGTCATGTAGATGAGCAGTTTGCTGATAGTGCCCCATGGTGGCGGTGGGGTTATGGTATGGGCAGGTATAAACTATGGCTAACGAACACAATTGTTCGAGATACCATGACAAGGCCCACCTCGTGCCATTTAACCACCTCCATCACCTCACGTTTCAGTATGATAATGCACAGTCCCATGTCGCAAAGATCTGTACACAATTCCCAGAAGCTGAAAATGTCCCAGTTCTTCCAATAAGCATTGAGCATGTTTGGTATTCTCTGCATCGATGTATACGACAGCATGTTCAGTTCCTGACAATATCATGCAACTTCGCACAGTCCACAACCAACAGCCTGATCCACTCTATGCTAAGGAGATGTGTCGTGCTGCATGAGGCAAATGGTGCTCCCAAAAGATACTGACTGGTTTTCTGATCCACGCCCCTACTTATTTTCTTGTGTCTGTGACCAACAGATGCGTATTTGCATTCCCATTCATGTCAAATCCATAGATTAGGGCCCAATGAATTTATTTCAAATAACTGATTTCCTTTTAAGAACTGTAACTTAGTAAAATAGTTGAAATTGTTGAATGTTGCGTTTATATTTTTGTTCAGTGTAGCATATGTTCATTCATTCTAGAGGAATAATATCATGCAGTGTTCATGCTTTCTCATTCATACGCTGCTTCAGATGGTGCTAACATTATGTGAATTAGGCAGTGGTGTAAAGTACTAAAGTAAAAAATACTTTAAAGTACTTCCTAAATAGTTTTTTAGGGTATCTGCACTTCACTTTACTATACTTTTTTGCCAACTTTTACTTTTACTACTGTTACATCTGCTCCTGTCACACCCTCTACTGCTCATCCTGTGCCTCCTTGAACTGCCACCACTCCCCCAGTGCTCTCTCCCTCTCCCTCTCCCTCTGTGTGTGGGATTGTGTTGGCGGAGACAGGTGTGCTGAAGTCAGAGCAGATCCCCACCAGCTGCAACCTGTTCCATAATCAAGACCTCTACAAATGCTCAGTCCTGCCACGTCCACACTACCAGATCGTAATCTCTGCTCAGTCAGTCTACATTTCTAGCCATTTAGATCCTGTTAGCCTGTTGACCCTGTTTTCCTTTCCTGACTATGTTTTCCTCTCCGCTACAGTTCTGCCCGCATTGACTCTGGTCCCTGTCTCCAGTCCCACGCCTCATCCTGCTGCTCTGCCCTGGATTCCCCACTCTACTGCTCCCTTGGATTCCACTCGGGACCTGCTCACCCTGTCCTAACCCATTTCGTTCCAGCCTCAGCACCTGGTTTCCTGCAACCCGCCCGAGCTTCCCCTGGCCTGCAATCCATCTTCCCCCTTTGTTTAAATAAATACATTGGTTATTTAATCCCTGTCTCCTCGTCTGAGTCTGCTCTTGGGTTTCCCTGTTCCACTCCGCGAAACAACTTCACCACATTCCCAAAGAAAATAATGTACTTTTTACTCCACACATTTTCCCTGACACCCAAAAGTACCTGTTACATTTTGACAGGAAAATGGTCCATTTCACACACTTATTAAGAGAACATCCCTGGTCATCCCGACTGCCTCTGATCTGGCGGACTCACTAAACACAAATGCTTTGTTTGTAAATTATGTCTGAGTGTTCGAGTTTGCCCCTGGCTATCCATCAATAAAAAAAAACATTGTGCTGTCTGGTTTGCTTAATATACAGAATTTTAAATGGTGTATGCTTTTACTTTTGATACTCTTCTAAGGGCTTGGCAACTTCCTGTGAAACTGGAGGGCGCGCTATTCAAATGATGGATATTAAACATGTAGGTACATACAAGTGTCTTATATTGGTTGAAAGATTAAATTATTGTTAATCGAACTGCACTGTCCGATTTTCAGTAGCCATTACTACCTCCAATGTACTCTTTATCAGTAACAACTAGGCCTATTTTGATTTGAGCAACACATAGGCCTACCCATATTTCACCCTTGAAACAAACTTTATAAGATGCTTTCACACCTCGGCAGTGTCCTAAAGGGAATCTGTGTCCAGCTGTGTCCCACTGCATTTATTCCATAAGCACCTCTGCAGTCTTGATTCCCAGTTAGAATGGACAAAAATAGCAGCATCTAATTTTAGCACAATTGTAAAAAAAAAAAACTACTTCAAATTTGCAAAATCAATATATTAGCCAATGACAGGTTGAAAAGAGAACTGCTAAGCCTTTTTATCGGTGTCCACATCGCTAAGAATCTATCATGGTCCACACAAACCAACACAGTCGTAAAGAAGGCACGACAACGTCTCTTTCCACTCAGTAGGCTGAAAATGTTTGGCATGGGCCCTCAGATCCGCAAAAAGTTATACAGCTGCACCATTGAGAGTATCTTGACTGGCTGCATTATCGTATGTTATGGCAACTGCTTGGCATCTGACCGCAAGGCGCTACAGAGGGTAGTGTGTACGGGCCAGTTCATCAATAGGACCGAGCTTCATGCCATCCAGGACCTCTATACCAGGCGGTGTCAGAGGAAGGCCGTAAATATTTTCAAAGACTCCAGCTACCCAAATCATAGACTGCTCTCTCTGCTTCTGCACGGAAAGTGGTACCGATACTGATGCACCAAGTCTGGAACCCATAGTACCCTGAACAGCTTCTACCCCCAAGCCATAAGACTGCTAAATAGTTAGTTAAATAGTTAAGCAATAGCTACCGGACTATCTGCATTGACCCTATTTGCACTAACTCTTTTGACTCATCACACATTCTGCGGTTACTGTTTATTATCTATCCTGTTGCCTAGTCACTTTATTCAGACCTATATGTACATATCTGCAATACCCCAATTACCCTGTAACCCTGCACATAAACTCAGTACTGGTACCCTGTTTATATAGCTAAGTTATCGTTACTCATTGTGTAATTATTCCTTGCATTATTATTTGTCTTCTATATTTTTTTCTCTCTGCATTGTTGGGAAGGGCCTGTAAGTTGCCATTTCACTGTTAGTCTACACCTGTTGTTATCGAAGCGTGTGACAATAAGCATTTTTTATTTTATTTGATTGTTTAAACAAAATGTATATATTAATTTGAGGATGGAGAACAAGACAAGTACAACTAGTTTAAGAGTTCACCTTTCAACCTGTCATTTGCTAATGTTGGTTCCACTTTTCTGGGCTCAGTTATTTAATTAACAAACAAGGAATACTCTGAATGTGCACTTATAAATTGTAACAATTTTAATCAAAATACAGTTGTAGACAGAAATCAAAGATCAAACATACAACTGATGTCTCCCCTGAGTTCTACAAAATAGGAAAACTCCAAGTTGCTTTTAATATGCTTGCAGTCCACCCCTCGTGATGTAACTGCCTACGTTATTACCTTCTACTCATGAGACCAAGCTTATGCATATACAGTTTTACAAACTTGCAGGAGAGACAATTAGTTCCAGTGTTTTCTAAGGGCTCAGCAGTAATTTTCCACTCCCCAAGTTGCTTTATAGTGGATGTCTATATAGTCTCTTATCTCTTTCACTCCCCTGCAAGGTTATGTGTCTATGCACCTCTTTTAGCCCTTGAGGCACTTTCTCACAGACACCCTGTTTTGACTGCAATAACTCACCCATCTCTCAGACTGTTTCTTATAAGAGGCAAAGACTAGAAAAGAACTGTGGAACAATATCAAACCTTATAATGCATATATATATATATATATATATATATATATATATATTGCTAATCTGTAGTCTAGGACCCTATAAATGTAGTGGGGGAGGTGTCTTATAGCCCTTCCCCTTCTAATAATACAACATAAGCGTAATCAATTATTATAATACATCAAACATTTGGTGCAGCCCCTATCATGACCCCAAGTTGACCCAATCACTATCTCAAGGTTTTGCAAATTGAAAGTAGTGTCTATTGCAATTGTTACAATTAGGACAATTGTGCTAGAACTAGTTGGTGTTAAAAAAAAAAACATTCCTTCGGGGTATCAAGACTGCAGAGGTTTCTATGGATAAATGGAATGAATGCAGTGGGACATGGACACAGCTCGACTTCAGGCCACGGTATGAAAACATCTGGTAAAATTTCAAGGGTGAATTATCACTTTTAGTAGATGTTCTTTGGAGCGTTGTGGTTCTCTAAACAAGAGAAACCCCAGAGAGGCAGGTACATAGAGGGAAGCGGACTCAGACACACGGCTCTACCTGTGGAAGCAGTTGTCTCAGATAGATGGAGAGAATGAAGAGGAGAGGCAGGGAAGTGGAGAAAAGACTCAGTGTCCCTTTTTATCAGCTGACAGACAAGCTGAAGCTGATTACACCAAGGGATTTACCCAGTCCAGGGACAGAGATAGTAGTAGTGCTGCAGAAGTGATATGTGAAGGAGTGTGTGTGTGTATGTGTTTGCGTGTGCACGTGTGTGTGAGAGAGCAAGAGAGAAAACATGTGACGGTGAGGTGGCCAAAGAGTTAGTGCAGATCTACTTTAGTGTTGTCATACCTCTGTTCCATTTCCTATCCAACATACACACATTATTGGAATGCTGCGATATAATCAGCTTATATACATATGGATAGGTACAGCTATTCACACAATTTGATTAATGATTTAACACATGCTCTTGCATGTATTTGACCACATTAGCTATCATAAATGCAGTCATAAGATACATAAAAGATGATTTGGCTTTTAAGATAAAGCTTTATTTGTGTACAACACTCCATTCCAGATTACCAAGTCCTGAGTCTCCTCTCCTCTTTTGTATTCTATCCATTCTTATCGGAGGACCGCCTGTCAGAATATTTTATCTCTCAGCGATTTCAGAACGTGATCTCGTTCATCATGCTGTATCTTCCACGGCATACATTTGTTTTACAAAGTAGACAATTTCAACAAGAAGCCACACTCAAACAGGGAACTATCCAAACAACACAGGCCCAGTCCGGCTTCATAAGGCACGCAGGACAGAGCTATAGTTATATGATAAGAGCCTGTGGTTGTATATGGATGAATCTTCTCTGTGCTCAAGCTTGATAGTGCCATCCCTTATTCAAATTTGAAGAGTTTTGCGAAGACAAAACAGAACTAGTGATTTCACATTGATTTATCAGGTCGCACATGTTAAGTTACGTAGACTAGTGACTCGTATTTTCAAATTTCTCAAACATTTTCTGTGGAAACATTGCAACACTATAGCTACTTGTTGTTCTCTGTCTCTGACTCTGTCTCTCTCTCTCTCTCTCTCTCTGTCTCTGTCTCTCTGTCTCTCTGTCTCTCTGTCTCTATATCCTTTTTGGCATAAGGGGCAGCATTTCACTTTTGGATGAATAGTGTGCCCAGAGTGAACTGCCTCCGATTCTGTCCCAGATGCTAATACATGCATATTATTATTATTATTGGATAGAAAATACTCTTAAGTTTCTAAAACTGTTTTAATAATGTCTGTGAGTATAACAGAACTCATATGGCAGGCAAAAACCTGAGAAGAAATCCTAACAGGAAGTGATAAATCTTAGGTTGGTCAATTTTCAACCCAGTACCTATTGAATTCACAGTGAGATATGTAAATACAACCCATATTTATGCTTATTTATTTTATCTTGTGTCCTTTAACTATTTGTACATTGTATATATATATAATATGACATTTGTAATGTCTTTACTGTTTTGAAACTTCTGTATGTGTAATGTTTACTGTTAATTTTTGTTGTTTTTCACTTTATATATTCACTTTGTATGTTGTCTACCTCACTTGCTTTGGCAATGTTAACACATGTTTCCCATGCCAATAAAGCCCTTGAATTGAATTTAATTGAATTGATATGGATGAAGTTGCACTTCCTAGGGCTTCCACTAGATGTCAACTGTCTTTAGAAACTGGTTTGAGGATTCTACTATAAAGGAGGGGCTCATGAGAGCTCTTTGAGTCAGTGGTCTGGCAGGGTGTCTCAGGCTTGTGACGCGTGCTACCGACAGAGTTTGCTCTCGTTCCAGTGCTTTTCTTCAGACAATGAAATTCTCCGGTTGGAACCTTATTGATGATTTATGTTAAAAACATCCTAAAGATTGATTCCATACATCGTTTGGCTTATCTCTACGACCTGTAACGGAACTTTTCGGGTTTTTGTCTGGACGAAGTGCTCGCGCCTCATGAAGATGGATTACTGGGCTGAATACACTAACAACAAATGACTAAATGATGACCTTTATGGAACTTTATGGAACAAATCAGTCATTTATTGTCGAACTGGGATTCCTGGGAGTGCTGTCTGATGAAGATCATCAAAGGTAAGTGAATAATTATAGTGTTTATTCTAACTTCTGTTGATTCCAAAATGGCGGATATTTCTCTGGCTGTTTTGGGCTCGCGCCGTTCTCAGATGATGCTTTTTCCGTAAAAAAAAAATTGAGCGGTTGCATTAACCATACTAGCGCAGGCGGAACCCTTCGTGAACATTCCGCTGAAAAGGCAGTGCGCGAAATTCAAAAATACTTTTTGAAATATGTAACCTTCACACAATGACTTCTTGCGACTATCAAACCCGGATCCAGGAGCGTAATCATAGCCTCAAACTAATTAGCATAACGCAGAGGACATAAATCTTCCTACAAAATCTTCCTATTCATGAAAATCACAAATGAAATATATTGAGACACAGCCTAGCATTTTGTTAATCACACTGTCATCTCAGATTTTCAAAATATGCTTTACAGCCAACGCTAGACAAGCATTTGTGTAAGTTGATCTTGGCATAATGCTATGCTAGACTCTGCTGGCAGCAGGCAACATTTTCACGAAAATAAGAAAAGCAATACAATTAAATAATTTACCTTTGAAGAACTTTGGATGTTTTCACTCAGGAGACTCCCATTTAGATAGCAAATGTTCCTTTTTTCCAAGAATATTATTTTTGTAGGCGAAATAGCTCCCGTTTGTTCGTTACGTTGGGCTGAGAAATCGACTGGAAAATGCGGTCACTACAACGCCAAACTTTTTCCAAATTAGCTCCATAATATCGACAGAAACATGGCAAACGTTGTTTAGAATCAATCCTCAAGGTGTTTTCTCATAAGAAGCAATTGGAAAAATGGCTACTTGTGTACTTTACGCAATATTTTCTGCAGGAGCCATCATGTGACCACTTGCTAAATGTGGTCCCTTACGGCTATTCTTCAACATAAATGCGTAAAAAGACGTCACAATGGTGTAGACACCTTCGGGAATACGTAGAAAAACGTAAGTTCATTCGTAGCTCATTCACAGCCATATAAGGAATCATTGACATGAGGCGGTTTTAAAAAAATGTGGCACTTCCTGATTGGATTTTTATCTGGGTTTCGCCTGTAACATCAGTTCTGTTGCACTCACAGACAATATCTTTGTAGTTTTGGAAACGTCAGAGTGTTTTCTATCCAAAGCTGTCAATTATATGCATAGTCGAGCATCTTTTCGTGACAAAATATCTTGTCTAAAACGGGAACGTTTTTTATCCAAAATGAAAATACTGCCCCCTAGTTACAAGTCCAATACAGCAAATGAAAGATAAACATCTTGTTAACCTGTTGCGACGAGCAATCCCGTATCCGGGAGCGTAATTATAGCCTCAAGCTCATTACCATAACGCAACGTTAACTATTCATGAAAATCGCAAATGAAATGAAATAAATATATTTGCTCTCAAGCTTAGCCTTTTGTTAACAACACTGTCATCTCAGATTTTCAAAATATGCTTTTGAACCATAGCTAAACAAGCATTTGTGTAAGAGTATTGATAGCCTAGCATAGCATTAAGCCTAGCATTCAGCATGCAACATTTTCACAAAAACAAGAAAATAAATAATTTTGCACACCCAATTTTTCAGTTTTTGAATTGTTAAAAAAGTTTGAAATATCCAATAAATGTCTTTCCACTTCATGATTGTGTCCCACTTGTTGTTGATTCTTCACAAAAAAATATAGTTTTATATCTTTATGTTTGAAGCCTGAAATGTGGCAAAAGGTCGCAAAGTTCAAGGGGGCCGAATACTTTCGCAAGGCACTGTAAGTGTTTGTGTAGGTCTATGGTTGACTCGATTGGTTCTCAATTAGAGGCAGGTGTTTATCGTTGTCTCTGATTGGGAACCATATTTAGGCAGCCATATTCTTTGGGTATTTTGGTGGGTGAATGTTTCCTGTGTCAGTGTTCGTGCCACACGGGACTGTTTTGTTTCCATTTTGTGGACATCCACTTTGTTATTTTGTATTTGTGTCATGTTCAGTTTTTTCAATTAAAACATGGACACTTACCACGCTGCATATTGGTCCGATCCTTGCTACACCTCTTCAGACGAAGAGGAGGAAATCTGTTACACTTCCACACGCTTGGAACCACTACAGCCAAAATGGGAGCCACCTAGAAAAACTACATTTTCTGGCTCATTTTTCAAAACCCAGCCTGAAACTCTTTCTAAAGACTGTTGACATCTAGTGGAAGCCCTAGGAACTGCAAGCTGGGAGAACTTATGATAAAAGTGATAGCCATTGAAAATTGTGGAAGACTGAATTTTCTTTTTTTGGGGGGGTTGTCCTTTGGGTTTCGCCTTCTGTATCAGTTCTGTTATACTCACAGACATACTTTTAACAGTTTTAGAAAGTTTAGAGTGTTTTCTAAAAAAATCTAATTATATGCATATCCTGGCTTTTGGGCCTGAGTATCCGGACGTCAAAGCACTGCCCCATACCCAAGAGAGGTTCAACAAATCAAAATGTATTTTATATTTTACATTTTTCAAAGTAGCCACCCATTGCATTAATGACAGCTGTGCTGACAGCTTTGGTGACTGCTCCTAAAATTAGACAGGGGCTGCGCAACTTGTCTGCACCACTATACTCTAAGAGACAAAGGTACTATCTAGAACCTAAAAGTGTTATTTGGCTGTCCCCATAGGAGAACCCTTTTTGGTTCCGAAGGTCCTTATCAATCCCAGTGCTAAGTACACATTTTCCCCCATTTTTTTCAGCTTTACCCAAACCTTAACCCTTAATTTAAATACTGAGGATTAATGCCTAATCTTACATTTAATCCTAATTTATTTTGTGTTTGACTGACAGCTGAGATACAGCACCACATGGTGTAATTCTGCTAGTGCAGTTACACCACAGGTTGGATTTTTATTTGTAGAATTGGTTGGTTATCATGTTCCTCAGTTAATTCAGCGCATTTAAGTAGTAGGCCATCTCCACACAGAGCGCGCTCAGGGCACAGAGTGCACACCTGAGTTGTGGAATTATACACATTTGTAAGGGCAGTCAAACAAAGTAAAATGACCAATGTTACTAAGCTTTCTAGATAACCTACTTCGACAATTGACAGAATATCTCCTATATTTGGGGAAACCGAGTTGATGATTATACAGATAGCAGATCAGCTCATGAATAACAGAGAGAGGAAAAGCGGAAATATTTGAAATATCAAGGTATCTTCATATCGTTTGTTGCTCACACATTCTCTACTGAAACTCTCATATGGACAGCATGTACGAGACAGGGCCAAGAAGCCAGGGAAATGTGTAGGTGTGTGTATGTGTGTGTGCCTAGTTGTCCGACCACATGAGTGTGCATGTGTGTTTGAGTTAGAGAGAGGTAGGGCCTAATAGAAATTGATGAGGCTTTTACAGGGGCTTTCATTTACTGCGTAAATAGACTAAAATATACAGGCCTTTCAATAACACAGACACATACTGACATCTAAATTAAATGGACGGCAGGGGATGGAGGGGTGTAAGTGGGGGGGGCATGAGTGGAGTGGCTTTGACAAGCGATCACTCTTCTGCTATCAAGGATTGGCTGGTATAAGAGGAAGGGGAAAGCTTTGAGGGGGTAGGAGTAAAATGCTGCCATAGCTGTAAGAACGGCTGCTGCTATTGAACACAGGCTGACTGCATCAAAGCAATGAGAGAAATTAACTGGACACTCCAATGCAAGTGACTGGAAATGTAAGGAGGTGTATGTTGTCCATTATAGCAGACATATGGCTCAGACTGGCATTGTAGGTTAAAGTACTGCGAACATTCACCAACAACAATGGAAATCAATAGTCTGCCTATCAGGAATGAATGTTTTCCCACAAATCTACCAGATTTCAATACCGGGAATAATTCATAATTACTCAGTGAGTCCTGGGAAATATAGGACAAATGGGACGTGCCCACTTAAAGTGTTTAAAACCAAGATATGGTCACTATGCCAGTGTTCTCCTAAAATTATAGGGGGGCTGCATAACTTGTCTGCTTGAATGCACCACGATACTCTTAGAAAAACATTGCTATCTAGAAGCTAAATGTGTTATTTGGAAGTCACCATAGGAGAACCCCTTTGAAGAACCCTTTTTGGTTCCGAAGGTCCCATGTGCAAATCCCAGTGCTAAATTCAAATGTTGTGTTTTTTTGTTTTAAGCCTTTCCCAAACCTTAACACTTGATTTAACCACTCAGAATAAATGCCTAATCATAAATGGTATCCTATTTCTATCCTAACCCTAACTTTAACATTTATTTTGCGTTTGACTGACAGCTAAGAGACAGCACCACATGGTGTAATTCTGTTTGTGCAGTTACGCCAAAGGTAGGATTTTTATTTGGAGAATGGGTTGGTTATCATGTTCCTCGGTTAATTCAGAGCATTTCAGCAGTAGGCCATCTCCACACAGAGTGCACCCTGAGTATAACGTTGTGGAATTATGCAAGCTTTGTAACGGCAGTCAAACAAAAGTCAAATGACCAATGTTACCAAGATTTCTAGATAACCTACTTCAACAATTGACACAATATCTCCTATATTTGGGGAAACTGATTTGATGATTATACAGATAGCAGATCAGCTCATGAATAACAGGGAGAGTAAAAGCGGAAATAGTTGAAATATCAAGGTATCGTAACGGGGACCATATCTTCTCTCATATCGTTTGTTGCTCACACATTCTCCACTGAAACTCATATGGACAGCAAGTACGAGACAAGGCCGAGAAGCCAGGGAAATGTTAATGCATTTTTCTTTGACATGCATAGGCAAGAGACGTGCTTTGATAATGCAACCTATGAATTACAGAATCAACTTTAAGAATTTTCATGTGAGACAGGAGTCAAGATTTAGAGTTTCAGTGGGATTGGGACTGGATAGGAGAATAGCCTAGGATTTAGGACAGGACAAAATAGCATTTTCCCTCATGCCTCAGAATTGTTAACAGACTTCATGTCTGTGACAGAAACGCCTATGTAGTGAATTGTTCATAGGGCTTTCAAATACGTGACTGTCTGAAGAGTCACAATGACAGCTCAAAGAAGCAAACGTTATTTTATAGGCTATACTGTAGGGGTTTCCTGTAGGGTTTATTAACTGCATTCTGGTCGTGTGTGCAGTCCGGCAGTGTCAATTAATGCTTGTGCTTTGAATTTATGGCAACTTTGTGTGAAGTAAATATTCTAGGCTGAAGGCTTCCATGTGATCCTGTTTGGATAATGTGCTATTACATTTTTTGCTACACAACATGCACAGCAGCAGATTGTTACGTGGAATTGCATTAGTGCCACATTGGGGATTTATTTTTATTTTGGTAATTTCCCGGGGCAGTCCTGGGATCCCGGTTACCCATGTTAATCCCTACTGCCTATATCATTCTATTTTAGGTTAGTGAGGAGATCCCTGACCCTCATATTACCGACTGGGGTATGTTTGGTGGATTATTACATGCTTAAAATGTTTAATGACTTTGTCAATAAACTCTTTATTTTGTTGTTTTCAGTATCAATATGGACATTATGTAGGTCATTTTGACCCCAGCCAAAAACACCTAATTCAACCAACAGTAACTTGATTGATAGGAACTTTATTTGAATACGCTTATGTATGAACAAAGATAGCATAGACATGTTTGAGGAGGAGCGGAAGTGAACCCTGGAACTCCAAAGAACTTCTGATGCGTTTGAAAACAATAGCTGCTTTGATGACAGCTTTGCACACTCTTGGCATTCTCTCAACCAGCTTCATGAGGTAGTCAACTGGAATGTATTTCAATTAACAGGTGTGCCTTGTTAAAAGTGAATTTGTGGAAATGATTTCCGTCTTAATGCATTTGAGCGAATCAGTTGTGTTGTGACAAGGTAGGGGTGGTGTACAGAAGATAGCTCTATTTGGTGAAAGACCAAGTCCATGTTATGGCAAGAACAGCTCAAATAAGCAAAGAGAAACAACAACTTTAAGAAATGAAGGTCAGTCAACACGGAACATTTCAAGAACTTTGAAAGTAAGTTTCTTCAAGTGCAGTAGCAAAAACCATCAAGCGCTATGATGAAACTGGCTCTGATGAGGACTGCCCCAGGAAAGGAAGACCCAAAGTGACCTCTGCTGCAGAGGATACGTTCAGTAGAGTTACCAGCTTCAGAAATTGCATCCCAAATAAATGCTTCACAAAGACACATCTGAACATCAACTGTTCAGAGGAGACCGTGAATCAGGCCTTCATGGTTGAATTGCTGCAAAGAAACCACTGCTAAAGGACACCCACAAAAATAAGAGACTTGCTTGGGCCAAGAAACACAAGCAATGGACATTAGACCGGTGGAAATCTGTCCAAATTTTAGATGTTTTTTTCCAACCGCCTTGTTTTTGTGAGATGCAGAGTAGGTGCACGGATTATCCCTGCATGTGTGGTTCCCACTGTGAAGCATGGAGGGGTGTGATGGTGTGAGGGTGCTCTGCTGTTGACACAGTCTGTGATTTATTTAGAATTGAAGGCACACTTAACCAGCATGGCTACCACAGCATTCTGCAGTGATATAGTGGGGCAAAAAAGTATTTAGTCAGCCACCAATTGTGCAAGTTCTCCCACTTAAAAAGATGAGAGGCCTGTAATGTTCATCGTAGGTACACTTCAACGATGACAGACAAAATGAGAAGAAAAAAAATCCAGAAAATCACATTGTAGGATTTTTTATGCATTTATTTGCAAATTATGGTGGAAAATACATATTTGGTCACCTACAAACAAGCAAGATATCTGGCTCTCACAGACCTGTAACTTCTTCTTTAAGAGGCTCCTCTGTCCTCCACTCGTTACCTGTATTAATGTCACCTGTTTGAACTTGTTATCAGTATAAAAGACACCTGTCCACAACCTCAAACAGTCACACTCCAAACTCCACTATGGCCAAGACCAAAGAGCTGTCAAAGGACACCAGAAACAAAATTGTAGACCTGCACCAGGCTGGGAAGACTGAATCTGCAATAGGTAAGCAGCTTGGTTTGAAGAAATCAACTGTGGGAGCAATTATTAGGAAATGGAAGACATACAAGACCACTGATAATCTCCCTCGATCTGGGGCTCCACGCAAGATCTCACCCCGTGGGGTAAAAATGATCACAGGAACGGTGAGAAAAAATCCCAGAACCATACCGGGGGACCTAGTGAATGCCCTGCAGAGAGCTGGGACCAAAGTAACAAAGCCTACTATCAGTAACACACTACGCCACCAGGGACTCAAATCCTGCAGTGCCAGACGTGTCCCCCTGCTTAAGCCAGTACATGTCCAGGCCCATCTGAAGTTTAGAGAGCATTTGGATGATCCAGAAGAAGATTGGGAGAATGTCATATGGTCAGATGAAACCAAAATATAACTTTTTGGTAAAAACTCAACTCGTCATGTTTGGAGGACAGAGAATGCTGAGTTGCATCCAAAGAACACCATACCTACTGTGAAGCATGGGGGTGGAAACATCATGTTTTGGGGCTGTTTTTCTGCAAAGGGACCAGGACGACTGAAGGAAAGATTGAATGGGGCCATGTATCGTGAGATTTTGAGTGAAAACCTCCTTCCATCAGCAAGGGCATTGAAGATGAAACGTGGCTGGGTCTTTCAGCATGACAATGATCCCAAACACACCGCCTGGGCAACGAAGGAGTGGCTTCGTAAGAAGCATTTCAAGGTCCTGGTGTGGCCTATCCAGTCTCCAGATCTCAACCCCATAGAAAATCTTTGGAGGGAGTTGAAAGTCCGTGTTGCCCAGCAACAGCCGCAATACATCACTGCTCTAGAGGAGATCTGCATGGAGGAATGGGCCAAAATACCAGCAACAGTGTGTGAAAACCTTGTAAAGACTTACAGAAAACGTTTGACCTCTGTCATTGCCAACAAAGGCTACATAAAAGTATTGAGATAAACTTTTATTTACCAAATACTTATTTTCCACCATAATTTGCAAATAAATTCATTAAAAATCCTTCATTTTGTCTGTCATAGTTGAAGTGTACCTATGATGAAAATTACAGGCCTCTCATCTTTAAGTGGGAGAACTTGCACAATTGGTGGCTGACTAAATACTTTTTTGCCCCACTGCACATCATCCCATCTGGTTTGCGCTTAGTGGGACTATCATTTGTTTTTCAACAGGACAATGACCCAACATAAGGGCATTTGACCAAGACGGAGAGTGCTGGAGTGCCTCAGATGACCTGGAATCCGCGATCACCCAACCTCAACCCAACTGAGATGGTTTGGGATGAGTTGGACCACAGAGTGAAGGAATAGCTGCCAACAAGTGCTCAGCATATGTGGGAACTCCTTCAAGACTTTTGGAAAATCCTTCCTCATGAAGCTGGTTGAGAGAATGCCAAGAGTGTTCAAAGCTGTCGTCAAGGCAAAGGGTGGTTACTTTAAATAATCTAATATCTAAAATATATAACACTTTTTTTGGTTACTACATTATTCCATATGTGTTATTTCATAGTTTGGATGTCTTCACTATTATTCAATGTAAAAATTGTACAAATAAAGATTAAACCCTTGAATGAGTAGGTGTCCTAACTTTTGTATTATACTGTATATATAGCAGAATATTGGGATGCGAACTCAAAATTGAATACATTTCAACCTATTACCATGTGTGCGAGATGGATACTTTTATTTTACAGTAGATTTGTTTAAGACTACCAATAAACATTTTGTGTGATCCTGATTTAGCCCACTACAGTAAAGCGTTAATGAACTCACAAACCAGACTTTTATGGAAGCACCCGCTTTCAATATATGTTGAATCCCTTTGTATCCACAGAGTTAGGATACGGATTAAAACACCCAGGTAACCACCCAGTTAAACACCGAGGGAATTATAGGTGAACAGAGCTGGTGACTGCAGATAGAGGACGTGGAGGTGGATGCATTTTTGTAAAGATTACTTCAGAGAGAACTGGATGTAATCAGTGATAGATGGTGTGATTTATAAAACATACTAAGGGGTATGTTTTTACATTAACTTTGGTTTGTACTGACTGCTTGGATGCAAAATTGTTGGTGATTCTGGGAAATATGACACCACATCACAAACATGCACTGTCAGGGATTTCCTCCTCTTCTTCCGAAGAGGAGAGGCGAAAAGGATCAGAGGACCAATATGCGGCGTGGTAAGTGTCCATGGTTCTTTTAATACGTAAATGTACACTACAAAACAATAAACATGGAAAACCTAAACAGTCCTATCTGGTACAGAGACAGGAACAATCACCCACAAACACAGTGAAACCCAGGCTACCTAAGTATGATTCTCAATCTGAGACAACTAATGACACCTGCCTCTGATTGAGAACCATACTAGGCAGAAACATAGAAATACCCCAAAACATAGAAAAACAAACATAAACTGCCCACCCAACTCACGCCATGACCATACTAAATAATGACAAAACAAAGGAAATAAAGGTCAGAACGTGACAGTAGTAGTACCCCCCCCCCCAAAGGTGCGGACTCCGGCCGCAAAACCTTAGACAATGTTGAAGTGGGGTCCGCGTAGGTTTAGTCCGCTTTATTGTCCGCCTCCGTGGCTTTCTAACCATGGCCACCCCTCTCAATGACCCCACTGGACAGAGGGGCAGCTCGAGACAGAGGGGCGGAAGCTCTGGACAGAGGGGCAGGGGCTCTGGCGCCTCAGACTCCGGCAGCAGCGCCAGACAGGCAGGTCCACCTGCAGGGAGGAGACAGACAGCCTGGTGCGTGGGGCTGCCACAGGAACCACCAGGCTGGGGAGACCTTCAGGAGGCTTGGTGTTAGGAGGCACCTGAAGGACCGGGCTGTGGGGGAGCACTGGAGCTCTGGTGCGCAACCTTGGCACCACTTCCCCATGCTGGACAACTACTCTAGCCCGGACCCTCCAGAGTGCAGGCACAGGTTGAACCGGGCTGTGGGTAAGCATGGGAGATCTAGTGCTTACTACACGCACCTCTCCCTTACGCTCCACTCCCACATTTGCCCGGCACGAGCGGAGCGCAGGCAGAGGACGCACTGCACCGTCCCAGCGCCCCGGAGACACAGCATGCAGAGCCGGCACAGGGTACACTGGACCAAAACTGCGTACCGACGACCAGACCCGCTGAGCAGGCACCATACGCCCTGGCTCGATGCCCACACTCGCATGGCACTTTCGGTGTGCTGCCCTATAGCGCACTGGGCTATGGGCACGTACTGCTGACACCGTGCGCTTAACCGCATAACACCGTGCCTGACCAGTAATGCGCTGCTTATAATAAGCACGAGGAGTGAGCTCAGGTCTGCTACCTGGCTTAGTACCACACCTCGTCTGCCCCCCACCCCAAAACATTTGGGGCTGCCTCTCGTACCTGTCGCACTGCCGTGCTGCCTCCTCTTATCGCTGCCTCCAGCTCTGCTTTGGGGCGGCGATATTCCCCAGCCTGTGCCCAGGGTCCCTCTCCGTTCAGTATCTCCTCCCATGTCCAGGAGTCCTGTGATGCTGGCCGCTGTTGCTGCTGCTGCTGCTGTCGTCGCTGTCTTTTACCACGCCGCTTGGTCCTTGGAAGGTGGGTGATTCTGTCAGGGATTTCCTCCTTTTCTTCCGAAGAGGAGAGGCGAAAAGGATCAGAGGACCAATATGCGGCGTGGTAAGTGTCCATGGTTCTTTTAATACGTAAATGTACACATGAACACTACAAAACAATAAAAATGGAAAACCTAAACAGTCCTATCTGGTACAGAGACAGGAACAATCACCCACAAACACACAGTGAAACCCAGGCTACCTAAGTATGATTCTCAATCAGAGACAACTAATGACACCTGCCTCTGATTGAGAACCATACTAGGCCGAAACATAGAAATACCCCAAAACATAGAAAAACAAACATAGACTGCCCACCCAACTCACGCCCTGACTATACTAAATAATGACAAAACAAATGAAATAAAGGTCAGAATGTGACATGCACACTCATATTCCCTGTGTGAAAATAAGTTGTGTACTGGCAGTATTTCAGTTCTGATCTTAGATCACTGTCACGCCCTAAGACCTCCCTCACTCACGGCTCCACTGTCACACATCACTACGCCGGGGTCCAGCAGGGCTGTCGGCACAAAACATAAGGCATTGACGTTTCAGCCTGCCCTCAGCCTCGCTTTCAACCTCCTTGTGTTTCTGCAGTGAAAA
Organism: Oncorhynchus keta; assembly: GCF_023373465.1. Taxonomy (NCBI): domain Eukaryota; kingdom Metazoa; phylum Chordata; class Actinopteri; order Salmoniformes; family Salmonidae; genus Oncorhynchus; species Oncorhynchus keta. The sequence goes on along the minus strand of NC_068424.1, from coordinate 53,212,323 downwards.
GTTCATTTCGTATTATTTTGTTCAGTGTGTGTCTCTCCCTCTGCTTCCCTCCTAGGAGTTCTCCTTCACTTTGAAAAATTAATAGAGTAATGTTCAAGAATTCTGAAGCTGCGTCAGAGAGATTTGGAAAGATTGTGATTTGTCCAATGATCAGAGGCTCAAGAGGAGATTTCTTCCCCTGATATCAACACCACCCAGACAGCAGTACATGATGTCAGTTTCATCAACGACAGGCCATGATTATTCCATTCAAATTAATTTTCTCTCTCCACAACACAACCTAGCAAAGCCAGACTCACACCAGGCAGACAATTGAAAAATGATTCGGACACTTAAAAAATGCATTGACTTGTTTTTCCCACATGTAAAAAAGCAAAATGCCTGGGGATAAAGTGGCTCGGCGAAAGGAGAGGCTTTTGTTCTGTTTTGTGCTGTTTCCCCAGAGATAGCACTCCTCGCATTCAGAGAAAGAGAGAAGGATGGCGAGGGAGAGAGAGGAAAACAGAGTGATTGAAAGGCTTAAGCACATAATGTGTTATTAAGGAGGGCAGAGTAGGAGGAGGATGACGAGGGTATTATTTAGAGACCCTCTCTGTCTCTCTCTCCTTCTCTCTCTCTCTCGCTCACTCTCACTCTCTCTCTTTCTAACTGTATGGAAGAAATTAGCCACACAAATGCCATAATCCTTTCCCCACAGTAAGTTTATTTTCTACAGGGGTGTAAAGTATTTAAGTAAAAATAAGTAATTTTTGGGGGTATCTGTACAAAACGTTACCTTTTTTATTTTACTACATTCCTAAAGAAAATAATGTACTTTGTACTCCATCCATTTTCCCTGACACCCAAAATTACTCGTTACATTTTGAATGCTTAGCAGGACAGGAAAATTATCAAATTCACACACTTATCAAGAGAACATCCCTGGTCGTTACTATTGCCTCTGATCAGGCGGACTCACTAAACACAAATGCTTCATTTGTAAATTATGTCTGAGTGTTGGAGTGTGCCCCTGGCTATCGGTAAATTTAAAAAAGCAAGAGAATAGTCTGATTTGCTTAATATAGGGAATTTGAAATGATTTCGACTTTTACTTTTACTTTCAATACTTAAGTGTATTTTAGCAATTACATTTATTTTTGATACTTAAATATATTTTTAACAAAATAATTTTGGGCTTTTACTCAAGTAGTATTTTACTGGGTGACTTTCACTTTTACTTGAGTCATTTTCTATTAAGGTATCTTTACTCTTACTCGAGTACAACAATTGGGTACTTTTACCACCACTGATTTTCTAAACACCTGTAACGACCTTCGTCGGTGGAATAGGGTGAGGACCAAGGTGCAGCGTGGTAAGTGTTCATGATTTTTAATACAATCAAAACTGAACACTAAACAAAATAACAACTAGGAAGAACGAACAAACGAAACAGTCCTGTCTAGTGATGAACCACAAAACAGAAAACAATCACCCACGAAACTCAATAGAAAACAGGCTCCCTAAATATGGTTCTCAATCAGGTACAACGATTGACAGCTGCCTCTGATTGAGAACCATACCAGGCCAAACACAGAAATAGCAAATCATAGAAAAACTAACATAGACAACCCACCCAAATCACGCCCTGACCATACTAAAACAAAGACATAAGAAAAGAACTAAGGTCAGAACGTGACAACACCTTCTGGTAACTGCAATACATTTGAACAGGGTTGAAATAATGGCCTTGGTGGAGTTGCCTTTGAAACTCTAATGTAATCTGAATGAATTGTGTCAGCACTGAATGTTTCCAGGTAAACAGTAGATGAAAACTTTGCAACAAGGTGAGTATGAAGATAAAAATGTAGGAAGGTTTTGGTAGAAAGGGAAGAACTGGAGGAAATTGTTATTGTTAGTCTGCCAAAGAGAATTCCAACACTTCACATACAATGTAGTATTGATTTGTTGGTGTGCATCAAACATGACACTCCTCCCATCAGCAGAGATAGTCTCATAGGCATAGATAGAGCCTAGAGCCAGGAAGGGCCTCCAAATCTTCTGTTAGTGCTAGTCAACAGTGAGTTTCTTACTCTGTAATGAGCGGGTGACCTTGGTAAAGACCAGTGAACTCAGGAGTGAGCCACGTAGGAGTTTAGTCAGAGCGTGAAGGCTTAAATGTTTAGCTACAGACACAATTCCCCTCGTCATAACCCTCACCTCTCGCACCAGCACTCATCAGCTACACTCTTCCTCTCTTCCTTCATCCCTCCATCCTCTCATTAGAGGAGACGAGACAGCATAGGCCCATGTAGGCGGTGGTGCTCAAGGCTAATAGAGCATTGTTCCAAAGGACTGATTATCTCCAACATCAGGCATCACTTGTTCTCTCCCGTCAACAACAGCACTTTCACCTTTCACTATATTGCTTTATTGTCTTAGTCAGATGCAGTGGATGATCTCCACTCTCTGCAATTAAGATGTTGGCTATTGTGTTACTGAGCAAACGTTAGGTTACACTGAGTGTACAAAACATTATGAACACCTGCTTTTCCAGTTAATAAAAAAAGACTGACCCGGTGAATCCAGGTGACAGCCATGATATCTTATTGATGTCACTTCTTAAATCCACTTCAATTAGTGTAGATGACGGGGACGAGACAGGTAAAGAAAATATTGAGACATGGATTGTGTATATGTGCCATTCAGAGGGGAAATGGGCAGGACAAAAGAATGAAGTGCCTTTGAACAGGGTATGTTAGTAAGCTCATCGAAATAAGAAACGTCCCTTATTCAGGACCCTGTTTTTCAAAGATAATTTGTAAAAAATACAAATAACTTCACAGATCTTCATTGTAAAGGGTTAAAACACTGTTTCCCATGCTTGTTCAATGAACCATAAACAATTAATGAACATGCACCTGTGGAACGGTTGTTAAGACACTAACAGCTTACAGACGGTATGCAATTAAGGTCACAGTTATGAAAACTTAGGACACGAAAGAGGCCTTTCTACTGACTCTGGAAAACGCCAAAAGAAAGATGCCCAGGGTCCCTGCTCATCTGCGTGAACGTGCCTTAGGCATGCAGCAAGGAGGCATGAGTACTGCAGATGTGGCCAGGGCAATAAATTCCAATATACATACTGTGAGAAGCCTAAGACAGTGCTACAAGGAGACAGGACGGACAGCTGATCATGCTCGCATTGGCAGATCACGTGTAACAACACCTGCACAGGATCGGTACATCCGAACATCACACCTGTGGGACAGGTACAGGATGGCAACAACAACTGCCCGAGTTACACCAGAAACACGCAATCCCTTCTCCAGTGCTCAGACTGTCCGCAATGTTGTAAGGCAGGTCCTCACCAGACATCACCGGCAACAATGTCGCCTATTGGCACAAACCCATCGTTGCTGGACCAGACAGGACTGGCTAAAAGTGCTTTCACTGACGAGTAGCAGTTTTGCCTCACCAGGGGGGATGGTCTGATTCACGTTTATTGTCGAAGGAATGAGTGTTACACCGAGGCCTGTACTCTGGAGGGAGATGGATTTGGAGGTGGAGGGTCTGTCATGGTCTGGGGGCGGTGTGTCACAGCATCATCGGACTGAGCTTGTTGTCATTGCAGGCAATCTCAACGCTATGCATTACAGGGAAGACATCCTCCTCCCTCATGTGGTACCCTTCCTGGAGGCTCATCCTGACATGACCCACCAGCACAACAATGCCACCAGCCATACTGCTCGTTCTGTGTGTGATTTCCTGCAAGACAGGAATGTCCGTGTTATGCCATGGCCAGCGAAGAGCCTGGATCTCAATCCCACTGAGCACATCTGGGACCTGTTGGTTCGGAGGGTGAGGGCTATAGCCATTCCCCACAGAAATGTCCGGGAACTTGCAGGTGGAAGAGTGGTTTAACATCTCACAGTAAGAACTGGCAAATCTAGTACAGTCCATGAGGAAGAGATGCACTGCAGTACTTAATGCAGCTGGTGGCCACACCAGATACTGACTGTTACTTTGTTCAGGGACACATAATTCCATTTCTGTTAGTCACATGTCTGTGGAACTTGTTCAGTTTATGTGTCAGTTTTTGAATCTTGTTATGCTCATACAATATTTACACATGTTAAGTTTGCTAAAAATAAACGCAGTTGACAGTTTCTTTTTTTGCTGAGTTTATATGCCAGGTGCAATGCTGTATGTCAAGAACTGCTGGGTTTTTCACGCTCAACAGTTTCCGGTGTGGGTCCACTACCCAAAGGACATCCAGGCAACTTGACACAACTATGGGAAGCATTGAAGTCCACATGGGCCAACATACCTGTAGAATGCTTTAGACACCTTGTAGAGTCCATGCTCCAACAAATGGATACTGTTCTGAGGGAAAAAGGGAGCGCAACTCATTATGAAGGTATTCCTAATGTTTTATACGCTCAGTGTATATCTATGCTACTGTAAAAAATACTTTAATTACTTTTGAGCTTTGAACTATTTTTCTTATAGAGATTAAGTTTGAGAAGAAAATCCCTTCAAGATGCAAAATCTAAGATAAAATAGTTGTTTCTGGAGATTGTAAGGTCGTGGACTGCATGTTATTTTTGTGGAGATGGATCATCGCTTCCTGTTCTGGCATTCCTTTTGCTTCATGGCAGCACACATTATTCTCAATAGTAACAAGAATGTGCTTCTCTCTCAATAAACCATCCAATACATCAACATGGTGTAAGGAAATGCTCCCTTATGAATCTTATGGAAATGTCATTATGTGAACATATACCCTCAGCAGGAAAGCCAGATGTTCATATCCTTACAAGTAAACCAACCTGTATTGGATAAGTGCCAGGGAAATCTCTCTATTGCGCTAAGAAATCACCTCTGTCTGCGTTATATGACCATCGAGGTTGACAGTTAAATAAACATGCGCTAGCCTCGCGTGATTCGTGTGTGGATCTGAGAAGATGCTATCGTTAGCACATCATACTGTTAAATATTTCCGTTTCAGACACAATGTTTGCGCTCGGGGACTTTGACTGATGGGGTGATTATGAGGCAGGCGATCTGTATGGAAGGTAACGTCTTCCTCACCAGATGGCAGGAGGCAAAACAGACACACATACACACACACACACATGCCTGCAGGTACTCAAATGCACCAATGCACACGCTCCCAGGCACTCATATGCACACGTGCACGCACTCTGACCCATACCCATACCGCACTGCTTTGCTTTATCTAGGCCAGGTCGCAGTTGTAAAAGAGAACTTGTTCTCAACTGGCCTACCTGGTTAAATAAAGGTGAAATAAAAAATTAAATAAAAAACCTGCAGACTTTGTGGATAGCCTTGCGGAGATTTTCTAAGCCTGTAGGGACTGACTGGGTAGAGAGACACCTTGGCGCTGCTGCAGACTTCCTGCATGGCATTGGATAGGCCCAAAGCCTCCTGCCATGCTACATTCTGATTGAGCACTGCCTCTTTCACTTTTAATGTCCCTGCAATCCATCAGTCTCCACATCTGTTCACTGTCTCCCTATCATCCTTCACACGTCACCACTTACCCATCACGCCCCGCGTCCCCACTCTCCCATCACACCCCACTTCCCCATGCATCCATCATGCCCCGCGTCCCCAATCTCTCATCACGGCCCACATCCCCACTCTCCCATCACATACCACATCCCCACTCTCCCGTCAGATACGACATCCCCACTCTCCAATCACACCACACGTCACCACTCTCACATCATTTTAATGATGTATTTATTTATTTATTTAATTAAGCAACATAGCTAACAAAATGATTATATCCATCGCAACTTGAAAATACAACTGACCCGACACAAAAAAACATAATTGCATTCCCTGAGCTAGGATAATGCCCATGAATTTAAAATGCATACAAAACAAAATATCAAATCAAAATGCATTTGCAATGCAGGATTGTGCATTTGTCATGGCATTCCCTAAGCTAACACATGGAGACAGACAGGGCAATAATTAATTCACACATTTTGCTTCCTACACGGCACCATACAAGCATTTATGCTACATATTTGACTGTAACCAATAAAATTGGATTTGATTTGATGATAAAGGCCAAAAGACTCACTGAAACAAAACACAATTCAAATGCACCAAGAGAGCGAATCCATTCATATTGTCACGCCCTGACCTTAGAGATCCTTTCATTTCTCTATTTGGTTAGGTCAGGGTGTGATTAGGGTGGGCATTTTAGTTTTTCGTTTCTATGTTGGCATGGTATGGTTCCCAATCAGAGGCAGCTGTCTATCGTTGTCTCTGATTGGGGATCATATTAAGGCAGCCTTTTCCCACCTGTGGTTTGTGGGATCTTATTTTTGTGTAGTGCCTGTGAGCACTCCATTACTTCACGTTTAGTTTGTTACTGTACTGTTTTGGTGAGTTTCAATAATTAAACATGTGGAACTCTACGCACACTGCGCCTTGGTCCATTTATTCTTCCAACAATCGTGACAGAAGATCCCACCTGCTTAGGAACAAGCAGCGTGTCCAGGAGGAGCAGACAGCCTGGACGTGGGAGGATATATTGGACGGGAAGGGATCCTGGACGTGGGAGGAAATCCTGGCCGGAAAGGATCGCCTTCCATCGGAGCAGACGGAAGCAGCGGAGGAGCAACAACAATGACACCGGGGTTCGCGGCCGCAAAGGAAGCCCGAGAGGCAGCCTCCAACCATTTTTTGGGGGAGGCACACGGGGAGGTTGGCAGAGCCAAGGTGGGAAGCAGAACCAACTCCCTGTACTCACTGTGTAGAGTTGGTCACCGTTCAGGTGCCATGTTTTCCGGTTCTACGCACCGTGTCTCCAGTGCGCTTCCACACCCGGGTGCATTCTGTGCCAGCTCCCCGCACTTGTCGTGCTAAAGTGGGTAACTGTCCAGGACGGGTTGTGCCGGCTCAGGGCTCCTGGTCTCCAGTACGCCTCCAGGGTCCAGTAAATCCTGCGCCGGATCTACGCACTGTGTCTCCAGTGCACCTTCTGTGACGACCCTCCCACTCTGTCTGCCGTATTCTCTCTGTTATTTCCTTATTAGGATGCTGGTGGGCGGAGTTGGGAGGGTCGTCAGCTACATGGGAAACACCTGGGCCCGGTGTCTCCCAGGATAAATACACCACTTCCCCATTCATGGAGGAGACTCTCTCCATGCAGACACCTTTATAGATTTGGTTGTTTTTCTTGGTGGTTTTTTGGTTGTTTGCTTTGGAACCTTTCAACACCCTGCATTATCACATTCATGCAAAACACTCACTTACACTACTGATTACAGACACCATTGTATATTATACTTAGTTACTTATTTAATAAATATATATTTTATTACTCCTTATCTCCACGTTGTCTCCCTTTTGTTATGGGCTTTGAGCCGGTTCGTGACACTTCACAGCCCAGTGCATCCTGTGCCAGCTCCCCGCGCTTGCCGTGCGAAGGTGTTCATTGGTCCAGAACTCGTTGTGCCAGCTCTATACTCCAGACCTCCAGTGATGATCCATGGCCCGAAGCCTCCAGTGATGATCCATGGCCCGGAGCCTCCAGTGATGATCCATAGCCCGGAGCCTCCAGTGATGATCCATGGCCCGGAGCCTCCAGAGACGATCCATGGCCCGGACGCTCCAGAGACGATCCATGGTCCGGAGCCTCCAGAGACGATTCATGGCCCGGAGCCTCCAGCGAGGGTTCCCAGTCCGGATCCTCCAGCGACAGTTCCCAGTCCGGAGTCCCCGGCAACAATCTATGGTTCGGAGTCCCCGGCGACAATCCACGGTCCAGAGTTTCCGGCGACGATCCACGGTCTGGTTCCTCCGGCGACGATTCACGGTCCGGAGCTTCCAGCGACGATCCACGGTCCTGAGCTTCCGGCGACGATCCACAGCCCGCTTCCTCTGGTGACGATCCACGGCCCGGTTCCTCTGGTGACGATCCACAGTCCGGAGCTTCCGGCGACGATTCCTGCACCAGAGGCACCACCTAAGCTGGCGGATCCTCGAGCGGAGTGGGGTCGACGTCCCGCACCGGAGCCGCCACCGAGGCTGGATTCCCAACCAGACCCTCCCCTACAGAGTCAGGTTTTGCGGCCAGAGTCCGCACATTTGGGGGGGGCTTCTGTCACGCCCTGACCTTAGAGATCCTTTAATTTCTCTATTTGGTTAGGTCAGGGTGTGATTAGGGTGGGCACTCTAGTTTTTCATTTCTATGTTGGCCTGGTATGGTTCCCAATCAGAGGCAGCTGATTGGGGATCATATTTAGGCAGCATTTCCCACCTGTTTGTGGGATCTTGTTTTTGTGTAGTGCCTGTGAGCACTACATTACATCACGTTTAGTTTGTTTCTGTATTGTTTCGGTGAGTTTCAATAATTAAACAGGTGGAACTCTACGCACACTGCGCCTTGGTCCATTTATTCTTCCAACGATCATGACACATATACAGTCAATGGAGTGAACAACGGTCAAAGCATTAGGCTTGTTTTCCTTTTTTTTTGGCAATTTCATGAAACTGTAGCTAAACACACTGGCTAGATAGAACACCAGAGCCAGGTAACAGCACACTGCTCAGCACCACACTATGAAGCAGGTTTGAGGAGTTGGCGAATTAACTTTGGTCAACTTTGAGTTCAACTCTGGATAGCCGGTCATACGTAAGTGGCTCTCAACTTTTTTTTCCAGGTTAATGTTTACGTCAACAAAACCTTCAGAATTAACCTGTAGGCTAACTCCACTCATCCTGAAATAATTACTGTGCCGCGGGTTGAGGACAAATTAAATAAATGTCGCAGAAATTGCATCATCATCCCCTTCGTTTGAGGAAGACGACTGATTAAATATTTTATTAATCACATTTTTTCTATAGTAATATTAAAATACCTATCACATTACACATTTGGTGATGACAGAATACATTTGAAAGTTCAGACACAGTAAAACTTTTGTATGACTTAATAAAATAATTGCATGGACATGTGGGGGAAAAGAGTGTTGGTGCATTGATAAGCACACCAAAGCACTTGAAAGACGACATTAACGATAGCAATAAAAGAAAACGGCATTTCCAATAGCCTATTTCACAGCATAGCCTGCTGAATTTGCAAGTTAACTTTTCTTTAATATTGATTTCGGCAGAGATGAAAATGTGCCACTGACTCGTCCATGGAATGATGGTTCAGCATTGTCTCTACAAATAGTTTGGCATTCAACTATCAATGTGCGACCTGCACACACAGTTACAAGCCTGCTTGAGTTAGCTTCAGCTGCATGATCAATATCTATCCACCTTCGTAGTATAGAAGTCTGAGCTGGAACGTGAAGCTAACTTAAGTTGGCTAGTTTTATAAAAGCCTGAGTAAATCTAGCTTCAATCACAGTATACTGTACCACTCAGGTTAACAAAAATGTTATATTCTCTGACTATACAAAAACATGCGAGCTTGAGGTGACAGGTGATTTGCTAAATGTAGGACTGCACACGGATCTTCATTTTTTTTAAACAGAAATTAAAGATAAAACTCTCCACTCGTGATCTCTCATTCCAACTGCATTTTTTCTCCCGTTCGTGCAGGTGGTGAAATAGCTGTGCAGATCAGTGAAATACACAGAACCAGCTGAGCTGTTTGACAATTCACTTACTTTGTAACTAGCTAGCTAGATACAGTAATATGTTCTAGCTAGCTAGCTAGCTATCAAGCTATCTGCAACATCTCAAGACATCAGTCAGGAAGTTAAAGCTTGGTCGCAAATGGGTGTTCCAAATGGACAATATGCCCAAGCATACTTCCAAAGTTGTTTCAAAATGGCTTAAGGTGAACAAAGTCAAGGTATTGGAGTGGCCATCGCAAAGCCTTGACCTCAGTTCTATAGAAGATTTGGGGGCAGAACTGAAAAAGTTTGCGTGAGCAAGGAGGCCTACAAACCTGACTCAGTTACACCAGGTCTGTCAGGAGTAATGGGCAAAAAATCACCCAACTTATTGTGGGAAGCTCATGGAAGGCTACCTGAAATGTTTTATCCAAGTTAAACAATTTAAAGGCAATGCTACCAAATACTACTTGAGTATATGTAAACTTCTGACCCACTGGGAATGTGATGAAAGAAATAAAAGCTTCTCTCATTCTCTCTACTATTATTCTGACATTTCACATTCTTAATGAGGTGGTAATCTTAACTGACATAAGACAAGGAATTGTTACTCTGATTAAATCTCAGGAATTGTGAAAAATGTTGTTTAAATATATTTGGCTAAGGTGTGTGTAAACTTCCGACTTCAACTGTATCAATTTGAATATCTGTATTTTCCTTGCACAAGATGTTTAGCTGCCTGGTCACATTTGTCTCTGTCACTCAAACAGTGTGCAGTGCTGCCACTACTACCTATGTCTTATGCTACCAAGGGGGAAATGTTTTCCCTTTTTCTCTAAAAAAGCGTACCCCCTTAATTCTACCACTGGGGATAACTCACAGTGTAATATATAACAATTTGGGAGTGCTAACAATCTGTCCAGCAACATATCTAACAATCTGTCCAGCAACATATCTAACAATCTGTCCAGCAACATATCTAACAATATGGCCAGCAACATATCTAACAATCTGTCCAGCAACATATCTAACAATCTGTCCAGCAACATATCTAACAATCTGTCCAGCAACATATCTAAAAATCTGTCCAGCAACATATGTAACAATATGGCCAGCAACATATCTAACAATCTGTCCAGCAACATATCTAACAATCTGTCCAGCAACATATCTAACAATCTGTCCAGCAACATATCTAACAATATGGCCAGCAACATATCTAACAATCTGTCCAGCATATATCTAACAATCTGTCCAGCATATATCTGACAATCTGTCCAGCAACATATCTAACAATCTGTCCAGCATATATCTAACAATCTGTCCAGCAATATATCTAACAATCTGTCCAGCATATATCTAACAATCTGTCCAGCATATATATAACAATCTGGCCAGCATATATCTAACAATCTGGCTAGCAACATATCTAACAATCTGGCCAGCAATATATCTAACAATCTGGCCAGCAACATATCTAACAATCTGTCCAGCAATATATGTAACAATCTGTCCAGCAATATATGTAACAATCTGCCCAGCAACATATCTAACAATCTGTCCAGCAATATATGTAATAATCTGGCCAGCAATATATCTAACAATCTGGCCAGCAACATATCTAACAATCTGTCCAGCAATATATCTAACAATCTGTCCAGCAATATATCTAACAATCTGGCCAGCAACATATCTAACAATCTGTCCAGCAATATATGTAACAATCTGTCCAGCAATATATGTAACAATCTGGCCAGCAATATATCTAACAATCTGGCCAGCAATATATCTAACAATCTAGGCCAGCAACATATCTAACAATCTGGCCAGCAATATATCTAACAATCTGGCCAGCAACATATCTAACAATCTGGCCAGCAATATATCTAACAATCTGGCCAGAAATATACTGTATCTAATGTATATATCTTTGTCCTATTATTTTTATTACTACTTTTAATTACTGCTGAGTCAGAGATGTTTTTGGGGTGTGATAGGACTTTGAGGAGAGGGTTGTTGAGAATGCAGAAGAGTTGAGGAGTAGGTGGGAAGTGAGATGGGGATGAAGACTGTTGCCCAGTCAGGCTGGTCTGAGTCAGACAGACAATGAAGAAGAGGAGAGTAGGTAATCATGGGGTTGATCAGTGGCCACATTGATTTCCATTTCCTCTTCTCTTTTCCCCCTTCAGATTTTATTTTACAAGATGGATGCCTTTTCATGGCCGCATTCGGACTCTTCCCCTAATTAGCCAGCGGTGTTAATTAGATTAGCTAAGTGGAAAGAATGGATGGCTAGGAACTCCCATGTGTCAAGGAAATACATTACCTCTTGAAGTGGGAGGGGGAGGGGGAGGGGAAAGTAGCCCTTTGAGAAAAGAACTAGGAAATATACGAATAGAAAATTAACCAAATCCACATCAACATAAATGCACAGTACTCTGTGAAAGAACGGAATGTAGCCTTGAAGGAAGACAAACACATATAAATGGCACTGTGCTTTACCACAAATTGGATTTTTCAAAACTATGAGCATTATAAAGAATCTTGAGAGCAAAGGTCAAGGTTGTTTCTGGCATGTTGAATGGATGTGTTGTATAATGTCCTTTGGAAAAACAAATTAAATGTAAAATAATTTTATTTAAAAACACATTTTCAGGAAATGAGTTGAGTTACTTGAGCTTCAGATTCCTATGAAGGAGAAATGTCATGCGTGAGTGACAGTTTTGGATTAGAATGAATTTGCTCCGAGCAACAGAAAGGAAACGAGAGAGACAGACAAAGAGACACAACAGAGCGAAACACCAGGAAACCTGAAAACAGATAGCTTGCCAACATTTCCTAAAGAGTTAAAAACCTTGAGTTTACAGCTCCTTTAGGGGTGCCAGCTCCTTTAAAGAAACATATTGACACATTCATTAAGAGTGAACTCGAGTGTTTTATATTGAGTAGAGAAACTCCTCTTTAGGGAAATCAGACCAAAACACAGAGTGACATTTATCTGTGCCAGCGGATGACAATAGCATCTCAATTACTTCACAGGTGCAACACAACTGCAGGTGCAAAACGCAACAGCAAGTCATTTCAGCTTAATTATTATGTTAACCTTTTTAATTAAGTTTAGCTTTATAATGGCTGTCTAATTATGACCATCAACAACACAACACTTCAAAGATGAGTCAGTAGCCTTGCATGACTCAAACAGACATTTTGACTAGCTAAAGTGAGTTGTTCTGTTTTAAATGTGGTACCTGTACAATGTGAATGAAATTACATTATGACGCCTCCAATACACCTACATGTGGAAGGTTCTGCTATTATTTTCTTAGTCAACCTTGTGTTAATTTTCTTTGTGTTCTGGAACATAGCCCTGTCTTTCATTTTTGTTCATTGATTTCACGTGTTTGTTTCTCACCTGGTCTCATCAGCTCCCTATTCAGTTCAGTTCTTTCTGTTTGTATGGTGGTTTGTTTGTTTTTGACTGCCAACCTGTGTTTAACAATTGCCTGCCTGTGACCACGATTCCTGCCTTCTGCGAAGGCTTCATAAACATGCTCCACTTGTGAATCTACACCTTTTTCTCCCTGAGTATTCATTACAATATGAGAGTCAATAGGTTGCCATTAACTTTACTTGTTCTTCTCAGCATTTGGACAGTATACATAGAAAGTAGATGTGACAATTTTCTGCTAGGGTGTCTTGTGTCAATAAAAACAGCTGAATGTAATGACGTCACATCTTTAAAAAAAAAGGCGAAAAACCTAGTGTTGAATAAAAATTAAGAGGTTGATGTGTTTCCATTATGCATTTATGCAAATGACTTGGTTCATGTCTCAGCAGTGTTCATTTTGGCACTATTTTTTAGATTTAGTCTAGTCTTGGTCATTTTGACTAAAATATCATTAAGTCTTAGTCGCATCTCTCTCTCTCTCTCTCCTTGTGTGTGTCTGTTTGTGTAATGTGTAATATTTATGTAGGCCGAATTAGGAATTCACATGGTCATCTATGTTTACTATACTGTACTTTAATGAGGCAAAACAAATGGGCATTGACTAAAATATGACTCAAGTTAAAGGTCATTTAGTTGACTAAAATCAACCACAGTTTTCACAATTTTGATATAACTAGACTAAAACATTAATCAAACGACAGAAATGTGACTGATACTTAATGATATTTTAGTCAAAATGACTAAGACTAAAACTAAATAAAAGAGCCAAATTAACATTGATCCAGCCAACCAGACAATCCTTGTCCTGCAAAGAAACATACTTTTTTGAAGTTGAAAAAAGTGATTTTGGAAGCATGTTCCAGGTACGCAAGTAGCCTAGTGATGACATCACGTGCCCGACATTCAAAAGTATTCATCAATCTTCATTTATTCAAAAAGCACAGTTTCTATCATCATTTGTTTCAATAACACAAATGTTGTCGACCTTTAGAAAGTGTCTCCTATATCTGCCATTTCCATTACACATCTCGCAATTATTGTGATTATTATTGCTTTTGTTGAATATACCTAGGAAACCTGTCTTGTGTCTCAATTGGCACCCAACTCACTATGGAGCCCATTATTTTCCCCCATGACCCATAGGTATAGATATTTTAGGGAGCGCTCTGTTGGATCAAATCCAATCAAATTGTTTTTGTCACATGCGCCGAATATAACAGGTGTAGACCTTACCGTGAAATGCTTACTTATAAGCACTTAATCAACAATGCAGAGTTGTTTTTTTAGGTAACTAATTATTTGCTAAAAATAAACAATAATACTAAATACTAAAATTATACAAATATAAAAGCAACAATAAAGCAGCAATAAAATAACAATCACGAAGCTGTGTGCAGAGTCAATACAGAGTCAATACCTGTGCAGAGTCAATGTGCGGGGGTACAGGTTAGTCAAGATAATTGAGGTAATATGTACATATAGGCAGGGGTAAAGTGACTATGCATAGATAATAAACAACGAGGAGCTGCAGCGTAATAAAAGGGGGTCAACGCTAATAGTTCAGACAGCCATTTGTTTAACTGTTTAGTCAATTTATGGTTTGGGGGTAGACGCTGTTAAGAAGCCTTTTTGATCGAGACTTTGAGCTCTGGAACCACTTGCCGTGTGGTAGCAGAGAGAGCAGTCTTTGACTTCGGTGGCTGGAGACTTTGATCATTTGTAGGGCCTTCCTCTGACACCAAATCGTTTCAGTCTCCCGGGGGGAAAAGGTGTAGGTGTCGTGCCCTCTTCACGACTGTCTGGGTGCGTTTGGACCATGATTGTTTGTTAGTGATGTGGACATCATGGAACTTGAGACCTCCATATTGTAGGCTATCCAATACATGGTTGCCATTGTTGAAGCACACAATCAAATCAAATGTTATTGGTCACATACACATGGTTAGCAGATGTTAATGCGAGTGTAGCGAAATGCTTGTGCTTCTAGTTCCGACAGTGCAGTAATATTTAACATGTAATCTAACAAATTCACAACGACTACCTTATACACACAGATGTAAATGGGTGAATAAGACTATGTACATAGAAATACATGGATGAGCGATGGCGATGCGGCACAGGCAAGATGCAGTAGATGGTATAGAATACAGTATATACATATGAGATGAGTAATGTAGGATATGTAGACATTATTAAAGTGGAGTTATTTAAAGTGATAAGTGATACCTTTATGAAATCAATGTATTAAATGTATTAAAGTGGCCAGAGATTTGAGTCTGTATGTTGGCAGCAGCCACTCTATGTTAGTGATGGCTGTTTAACAGTCTGGTGGCCTTGAAATAGAAGCTGTTTTTCAGTCTCTCGGTCCCCGCTTTGATGCACCTGTACTGACCTCGCCTTCTGGATGATAGCGGGGTGAACAGGCAGTGGCTCTGGAGGTTGTTGTCCTTCATGATCATTTTGGCCTTCCTGGGACATTGGGTGGTGTAGGTGTCCTGGAGGGCAGGTAGTTTGCCCCCCGGTGATGCGTTGTGCAGATCACACTACCCTCTGGAGAGCCTTGCGGTTGTGGGCGGAGCAGTTGCCATAGCGTGATACAGCCTGACAGGATACTCTCGATTGTGCATCTGTAAAAGTTTGTGAGTGTTTTAGGTGACAAGCGAGTGGAACACCTGTGCCTTCTTCACCACGCTGTCTCTGTGGGTGGACCATTTCAGTTTATCCGTGATGTGTACACCGAGGAACTTAGAAGTTTCCACCTTCCCCACTACTGTCCCATTGATATGGATGGGGGATGCTCCGTCTGCTGTTTCTTGAAGTCCACGATCATCTCCTTTGTTTTGTTGACATTGAGTGAGAGGTTATTTTTCTGACACCACATTCGGAGGGCCCTCACCTCCTCCCTGTAGGCCTTCTCGTCGTTGTTGGTAATCAAGCCTGCCACTGTCGTGTCATCTGCAAACTTGATGATTGCATTGGAGGCGTGCATCGCCACGCCGTCATGGGTGAACAGGTAGTACAGGAGAGGGCTGAGAATGCACCCTTGTGGGGCCCCAGTGTTGAGGATCAGCGGGGCGGAGATGTTGTTTCCTACCCTCACCACCTGGGGGCATCCCGTCAGGACCCAGTTGCACAGGGTGGGGTCGAGACCCATGGTCTCGAACTTAATGACGAGTTTGGAGGGTACTATGGTGTTAAATGCCTGTAATCACAGCTCAGCATTCGTACATAGGTATTCCTCTTGTCCAGATGGGATTAGGGCAGTGCGCAGTGTGATGGCGACTACGTCGTCTGTGGACCTATTGGGGCGGTAGGCAAATTGGAGTGGGTCTAGGGTATCAGGTAGGGTGGAGGTGATACGATCCTTGACTAGTCTCTCAAAGCACTTCATGATGAAAGAGTTCTACGTTGCGATAGTAATTTAGTTCAGTTACCTTAGCTTTCTTGGGAGCAGGAATAATGGTGGCCATATTGAAGCATGTGGGCACAGCAGACTGGGATTGATTTAATATGTCCATAAACACACCGGCCATCTGGTCTGTGCGTGCTCTGAGGACTCAGCCCGTCTGGGCCGGGAGCCTTGCGAGGGTTAACACATTTAAATGTTTTACTCACGTTAGCCACTGTGAAGGAGAGCCCGTCGGTTTTGGTAGCGGGCCGTGACAGTGGCACTGTATTGTCCTCAAAGCGAGCAAAGTTGTTTTGTTTGTCTGGGAGCAAGATCGGTGTCCGCGACAAGGCTGGATTTCTTTTTGTAATCCGTGATTGACTGTAGACCCTTCCAAATACGTCTCGTGTCTGAGCCGTTGAATTGCGACTCTAATATTGTTTGTATTCAGTAATGTTTCAAGTTGTACCATGATTAAAAGCGGTGGTTAGTGTTTTCAGTTTTGCTGCCATCAATCCACGGTTGCAGGTTGGGGAAGGTTTTAATAGGCTTTAACATCCTTTCCACCTCACTCACTGGAATGGGTTGTGTGTGTGTGTGTGTGTGTGTGTGTGTGTGTGTGTGTGTGTGTGTGTGTGTGTGTGTGTGTGTGTGTGTGTGTGTGTGTGTGTGTGTGTGTGTGCGTGGCGTGCAGGCGCAACTAGTTCTCACAGTCTCACGTCAGAATTAGACGTTCATCCATTGTTTCTCAAATGTCAAATTTCAAAGTTTGTTGCAAGGTAACATTTCTCATTGTTTAAAATTCAGTATAGACATTAAGGTAAGGGTTAAGGTTTGGGATAGGTTTAAAACAAAATAACTTTTTATCACTGGATTTGAATTTTCAACCTTTGAAATCAGAGGCAGATGCTTAAATTCATCCCCCATCCATATCGACATCCACAAATCCCTGAACATAACCGAAACCTACTTGAAGGTAACAGCGCTCACTGTTTCCCCTAGTGTCCGGTTTCCACGTCATCCCCCGACATCCTCAGTCATTGGATAGATGTCAAATACTGACTTTTATCTCGGGTGACCTGGCTGTGCAGGCGTGTGTGTGTGTGAAAACACTTTGTTTAGGATGTGTTTATCTTTGGGTAGGTGGTTGCAATATTCCTTCCGAGAAGGTTTAAGTTAAACATTAACACTATTGTTACTTCTTTATATATCACAAAAACTCCTCAACATCAAGGCATGTCCACTGGAAGTAGAAGCCTCAGTGTTTTTGTCCATTAGTTTACTCCAATTAGAGGAGGAGTGGTAGGGTTAGGGGAAATTAATAAAGGAAAATATATAATTTTTCTACATATACCATGGGGAGAACAAGTATTTGATACACTGCCGATTTTGCAGGTCTCCTACTTACAAAGCATGTAGAGGTCTGTAATTTTTATCATAGGTGCACTTCAACTGTGAGAGATGGAATCTAACACAAAAATACAGAAAATCACATTGTATGATTTTTAAGTAATTCAATTAGCATTTTATTGCATGGCATAAGTATTTGATACATCAGAAAAGCAGAACTTAATATTTGGTACAGAAACCTTTGTTTGCAATTACAGAGATCATACATTTCCTGTAGTTCTTGACCAGGTTTGCACACACTGCGGCAGGGATTTTGGCCCACTCCTCCATACAGACCTTTTCCAGATTCTTCAGGTTTCGGGGCTGTCGCTGGGCAATACGGACTTTCAGCTCCCTCCAAAGATTTTCTCTTGGGTTCAGGTCTGAAGACTGGCTAGACCACTCCAGGACCTTGAGATGCTTCTTACGGAGCCACTCCTTAGTTGCACTGGCTGTGTGTTTCGGGTCATTGTCATGCTGGAAGACCCAGCCACAACCCATCTTCAATGCTCTTACTGAGGGAAGGAGGTTGTTGGCCAAGATACATGGCCCCATCCATCCTTCCCTCAATATGGTGCAGTTGTCCTGTCCCCTTTGCAGAAAAGCATCCCCAAAGAATGATGTTTCCACCTCCATGCTTCACGGTTGGGATGATGTTCTCGGGGTTGTACTCATCCTTCTTCTTCCCCCAAACACGGCGAGTGGAATTTAGACCAAAAAGCTATATTTTTGTCTCATCAGACCACATGACCTTCTTCCATTCCTCTTCTGGATCATCCAGATGGTCATTGGCAGACATGCGCTGGCTTGAGCAGGGAGACCTTGTGTGCGCTGCATGATTTTAATCCATGTGTTACTAATGGTTTTCTTTGAGACTGTGGTCCGCGTTCCTAGGAAACTATGCAGTTTTTTTTTTTTTTACGTGTTATTTCTTACATTAGTACCCCAGGCCATCTTAGGTTTCATTACATACAGTCGAGAAGAACTACTGAATATAAGATCAGCGTCAACTCACCATCAGTTTGACCAAGAATATGTTTTTCGCAACGCGGATCCTGTGTTCTGCCTTTCAAACAGGACAGCGGAATGGATCCCATGCTGCGACCCCAAAAAACGACTCCGAAAAAGAGGGAAACGAGGCGGTCTTCTGGTCAGACTCCGGAGACGGGCACACTGTGCACCACTCCCGAGCATTCTTCTTGCCAATGTCCAGTCTCTTGACAACAAGGTTGATGAAATCCGAGCAAGGGTAGCATTCCAGAGGGACATCAGAGACTGTAACGTTCTTTGCTTCACGGAAACATGGCTCACTGGAGAGACGCTATCCGATGCGGTGCAGCCAACGGGTTTCTCCACGCATTGCGCCGACAGAAACAGACATCTTTCTGGTAAGAAGAGCGGCGGGGGCGTATGCCTTATGGCTAACGAGACATGGTGTGATGAAAGAAACATACAGGAACTCAAATCCTTCTGTTCACCTGATTTAGAATTCCTCACAATCAAATGTAGACCGCATTACCTACCAAGAGAATTCTCTTCGATTATAATCACAGCCGTATATATCCCCCCCAAGCAGACACATCGATAACTCTGAACAAACTTTATTTAACTCTTTGCAAACTGGAAACCATTTATCCGGAGGCTGCATTCATTGTTGCTGGGGATTTTAACAAGGCTAATCTGAAAACAAGACTCCATAAATTTTATCAGCATATGGGGCTGCAGCCGAGCCTAGTGGTTAGAGCATTGGACTAGTAAACGGAAGGTTGCGAGTTCAAACCCCCGAGCTGACAAGGTACAAATCTGTCGTTCTGCCCCTGAACAGGCAGTTAACCCACTGTTCCCAGGCTGTCATTGAAAATAAGAATATGTTCTTAACTGACTTGCCTGATTAAATAAAGGTAAAATTAAATATTGATTGTGCAACCAGGGGTGGAAAAACCTTGGATCATTGTTACTCTAACTTCCGCGACGCATATAAGGCCCTGCCCCGTCCAACTTTTGGAAAAGCTGACCACGACTCCATTTTGTTGATCCCTGCCTACAGACAGAAACTAAAACAAGAGGCTCCCAAGAGGCTGTCCAACGCTGGTCCGACCAAGCTGATTCCACACTCCAAGACTGCTTCCATCACGTGGACTGGGATATGTTTCGTATCGCGTCAGTTAACAATATTGACGAATACGCTGATTCGGTGTGCGAGTTCATTAGAACGTGCGTTGAAGATGTCGTTCCCATAGCAACGATTAAAACATTCCCTAACCAGAAACCGTGGATTGATGGCAGCATTCGCGTGAAACTGAAAGCGCGAACCACTGCTTTTAATCAGGGCAAGGTGTCTGGTAATATGACCGAATACAAACAGTGCAGCTATTCCCTCCACGAGGCTATCAAACAAGCTAAGCGTCAGTACAGAGACAAAGTAGAATCTCAATTCAACGGCTCAGACACAAGAGGCATGTGGCAGGGTCTACAGTCAATCACGGACTACAGGAAGAAATCCAGCCCCATCACGGACCAGGATGTCTTGCTCCCAGGCAGACTAAATAACTTTTTTGCCCTCGCAAGGCTGCAGGCCCAGACGGCATCCCCAGCCGCGCCCTCAGAGCATGCGCAGACCAGCTGGCCGGTGTGTTTACGGACATATTCAATCAATCCCTATACCAGTCTGCTGTTCCCACATGCTTCAAGAGGGCCACCATTGTTCCTGTTCCCAAGAAAGCTAAGGTAACTGAGCTAAACGACTACCGCCCCGTAGCACTCACTTCCGTCATCATGAAGTGCTTTGAGAGACTAGTCAAGGACCATATCACCTCCACCCTACCTGACTCCCTAGACCCACTCCAATTTGCTTACCGCCCAAATAGGTCCACAGACGATGCAATCTCAACCACACTGCACACTGCCCTAACCTATCTGGACAAGAGGAATACCTATGTGAGAATGCTGTTCATCGACTACAGCTCTGCATTCAACACCATAGTACCCTCCAAGCTCGTCATCAAGCTCGAGACCCTGGGTCTCGACCCCGCCCTTTGCAACTGGGTACTGGACTTCCTGACGGGCCGCCCCCAGGTGGTGGCAACAACATCTCCTCCCCGCTGATCCTCAACACTGGGGCCCCACAAGGGTGCGTTCTGAGCCCTCTCCTGTACTCCCTGTTCACCCACGACTGCGTGGCCACGCACGCCTCCAACTCAATCATCAAGTTTGCGGACGACACAACAGTGGTAGGCTTGATTACCAACAACGACGAGACGGCCTACAGGGAGGAGGTGAGGGCCCTCGGAGTGTGGTGTCAGGAAAATAACCTCACACTCAACGTCAACAAAACTAAGGAGATGATTGTGGACTTCAGGAAACAGCAGAGGGAACACCTCCTTATCCACATCGATGGAACAGTAGTGGAGAGGGTAGCAAGTTTTAAGTTCCTCGGCATACACATCACAGACAAACTGAATTGGTCCACTCACACAGACAGCATTGTGAAGAAGGCACAGCAGCGCCTCTTCAACCTCAGGAGGCTGAAGAAATTTGGCTTGTCACCAAAAGCACTCACAAACTTCTACAGATGCACAATCGAGAGCATCCTGGCGGGCTGTATAACCGCCTGGTACGGCAACTGCTCCGCCCTCAACCGTAAGGCTCTCCAGAGGGTAGTGAGGTCTGCACAATGCATCACCGGGGGCAAACTACCTGCCCTCCAGGACACCTACACCACCCGATGTTACAGGAAGGCCATAAAGATCATCAAGGACAACAACCACCCGAGCCACTGCCTGTTCACCCCGCTATCATCCAGAAGGCGAGGTCAGTACAGGCGCAACAAAGCTGGGACCGAGAGATTGAAAAACAGCTTCTATCTCAAGGCCATCAGACTGTTAAACAGCCACCACTAACATTGAGTGGCTGCTGCCAACACACTGACACTGACTCAACTCCAGCCACTTTAATAATGGGAATTGATGGGAAATGATGTAAATATATCACTAGCCACTTTAAACAACGCTACCTTATATAATGTTACTTACCCTACATTATTCATCTCATATGCATACGTATATACTGTACTCTATATCATTGACTGCATCCTTATGTAATACATGTATCACTTGCCACTTTAACTATGCCACTTTGTTTACATACTCATCTCATATGTATATACTGTACTCGATACCATCTACTGTATCTTGCCTATGCTGCTCTGTACCATCACTCATTCATATATTCATATATTAGTTAGATTACTTGTTGGTTATTACTGCATTGTCGGAACTCGAAGCACAAGCATTTCGCTACACTCGCATTAACATCTGCTAACCATGTGTATGTGACAAATAAAACTTGATTTGATTTGATTTGATTTCTTTAGATCATTGACCAGGTCCTGCCGCGTAGTTCTGGGCTGATCCCTCACCTTCCTCATGATCATTGATGCCCCACGAGGTGAGATCTTGCATGGAGCCCCAGACCGAGGGTGATTGACCGTCATCTTGAACTTCTTCCATTTTCTAATAATTGCGCCAACAGTTGTTGCCTTCTCACCAAGCTGCTTGCCTATTGTCCTGTTGCCCATCCCAGCTTTGTGCAGGTCTACAATTTAACCCCGATGTCCTTACACAGCTCTCTGGTCTTGGCCATGTGGAGAGGTTGGAGTCTGTTTGATTGAGTGTGTGGACAGGTGTATTTTATACAGCTAACAAGTTCAAACAGGTGCAGTTAATACAGGTAATGAGTGGAGAACAGGAGGGCTTCTTAAAACCAGTTATGCATTAGGGGGCGCTATTAAAATTTTGGGATGAAAAACGTTCCCGTTTTAAACAAGATATTTTGTCACAAAAAGATGCTCGACTATGCATATAATTGACAGCTTTGGAAAGAAAACACTGTGACATTTCCAAAACTGCAAAGATATTGTCTGTGAGTGCCACAGAACTGATGTTACAGGCGAAACCCAGATAAAAATCCAACCAGGAAGTGCCGCATTTTTTTAAAACCGCCTCATGTCAATGATTCCTTATATGGCTGTGAATGAGCTACGAATGAGCTTACGTTTTCCACATATTCCCCAACGTGTCTACCGCATTGTGATGTCTTTTTACGCATTTCCATTGAAGAATAGCCGTAAGGGACCATATATAGCAAGTGGTCACATGGTGTCTCAGGGGACGTAAACAAAATAATTAGCATAGTCGTCACTACACAAACCGCACAAATAAAATATAAAACATTCATTACCTTTGACCATCTTCTTTGTTGGCACTCCTAGATGTCCCATAATCACTATTGGGTCTTTTTTTCCGATTAAATCGGTCCATATATAGCCTAGATATCGATCTATGAAGACTGTGTGATAAACAAAAAAAAATAGCGTCTTATAACGTAACGTCATTTTTTTAAATTAAAAAAGTCAACGATAAACTTTCACAAAACACTTCAAAATACTTTTGTAATGCAACTTTAGGTATTAGTACACGTTAATAAGCAATCAAATTGATCACGAGGCGATGTATATTCTTTAGCTGTCCGTCTGGAAATAATGTCCGGGTAAATCTCAACCAAAATATCCGGTCGGAGACCTGAAGAAATGGCTTGTCTCTTCTTCGTTTGACCAAGAAACAAAGCCTAGGCAAATGACAAGACTGTTGACATCGTGTGGAAGCTGTGGGTATTGCAACCTCAGACCCATTTATTGTGGTTCGCCTTTATCAATGGGTTGAAGTGGCGGATGGATATATATTTCCATTTTCAGTGATCAGAATTTCCTGCGCTTTTCGATGAAACACACGTTCTGTTATAGTCACAGCCGTGATTTAACCAGTTTTATAAACGTCTGAGTGTTTTCTATCCACACATACTAATCATATGCATATACTATATTCCTGGCATGAGCAGCAGGGCGCTGAAATGTTGTGCGATTTTTAACAGAATGTTAGAAAAAGTAGGGGGTAGAGTTACAGGTTAAAAACACCTTGAGGATGGATCCTAAACAACGTTTGCCGTGTTTCTGTCGATATTATGGAGTTAATTTTGAAAAAAGTTTGGCGTTGTATAGGTAGCATTTTCCTGTTGATTTCTCAGCCAAGCATGATGAACAAACGGGAGCTATTTCGCCTACAAAAATAATATTTTTGGAAAAAAGGAACATTTGCTATCTAACTGGGAGTCTCCTGAGAGAAAGCATCTGAAGTTCTTCAAAGGTAAATTATTTAATTTGGTTGCTTTTCTTATTTTCGAGAAAATGTTACCTGCTGCCAGCAGAGCCCAGCATAGCATTATGCCATGATAAACTTACACAAATGCTTTTCTAGCGTTGGCTGTAACGCATATTTTGAAAATCTGAGATGACAGTGTTGTTCACAAAAGGCTACAAAAGGCTAAACTTGTGTTTGAATATATTTATTTAATTTCATTTGCGATTTTCATGAATAGGAAAAGTTTCTAGGGGTATTTGCGTTATGAGGCTATGATTACGATCCCGGATCCGGGATTGCTCGTCGCAAGAGTGTGTGGACAGTTGTCTTTTATACAGGTAACGAGTTCAAACAGGTGCTGTTAATACAGGTAATGAGTGGAGAACAGGAGGGATTCTTAAAGAAAAACTAACAGGTCTGTGAGAGCCGGAATTCTTCCTGGTTGGTCGGTGATCAAATACTTATGTCATGCAATAAAATGCAAATTAATTACTTAAAAATCATACAATGTGATTTTCTGGATTTTTGTTTTAGATTCCGTCTCTCATAGTTGAAGTGTACCTATGATAAAAAGTACAGACCTCTACATGCTTTGTAAGTAGGAAAACCTGCAAAATCGGCAGTGTATCAAATACTTGTTCTCCCCACTGTACATACTGTATATACATACTTAAAGCTCCAATCTTTCTGCAATATTAAAGCAGATAAGTATGGTTGCAAGCTCATTTACATAGAATAGCTAAATTGTTTCCCTTTATCCCCCCAATTACAGTTCATACATCACAATGTATCTGTCTGTCTGTATGTTGCTTGGCTGCCTGGTTGGGAGGAAATTAAAATCGCAACGTTAGTGTTTGGAGCAGAGAGACATGAATGGGTTATTGGAGAGCCTGTGGGCAACAGATAAGAAAAATAAAGACTTACTTACTTACTTTGATGTTGATCACAAATTATTTCATGCTTTGAGTTTGCATGTACACGCACAGAAGCAAACACACACACACTCACACACAAAAGCAAACACACACACACTCACACATAAAAGCAAACACAGACACACACAGACACAGACAAGGAGATACGTACAGATAAACACACACACACACTTGCACCAAATACATGAATTCATTACATATTCAAACAGACATTTTTAAACCTGTAAACTCTCTGCTTAGCAACTATTCCCTTATCTCCCCCCCCCTCTCTCTCACTCTCTCTCACTCTCCTATTGAAAATACCATCTATGTCAAAGCTCTTCAACCTTGCAAATTGCTAAATTAGGATGAATTGATTGCGTATTTAGCAGCACAACACTGGAGCACTTTGTTTATTTGTTTGTGTATTTGTTTGGTGTTTGTGTGTTCCTCAGCCCATTCCCACATCACACAATTCCTTTCCTAAAACGTCACAGTGTTCTGTTTGGCCCTCTGCTCTCACAAATGTATTAATGAGCAACATTAATAGAGAAGAGAATAATTTGAAACGGGTATCTAGTCTGTTTAAAGAGGCTCATCAAATGTCAGAGGTCGGTAGACTCTTAACTGTTTTCAGCAGCATTGTAGTGATCCACAATAAAAAAAAAGAATTGCGTGCCATTGTCACCTGAAGTCCCACTCAGGAAATGTTATTCCACAACATCATATTCATTCAGTATAAATAGATTGTGCTTGGTTGTGAAAGAGCTGTGATTTAAACTATCCTTTCTCTCACACCCACCGACCTGGCCGATTCCCCTCTGACTGGCTGAAAGAACAAGGGGACTAAACTATGTCTGAGAGACTGACCGTTGACCTGTTTCCAGACGGGGAAAAAAGTGTTTTATTTCTTTTCGTTTAATAGCTTCTTAAAAAGGCCACAGACCGTGTTTAATGCCCCCAAAACATATTACATTTCATCATAATTAAAACTAGATTATCTATCCAACAGAGCACGATTTATCATAATCATCATTCCAGCCTTTTAGGGGCTAAAATAATCCAATGCAGAAATCCATAACTCCTCGTGACACCATAATCATTTGTTTACCGCCACATCGGCCAATTTGTTTACGGCCAATCCTTGATCAATACGAGTAAATCTAATGTTGGTTTTGCTGGATGCTTTTCCTCAGTGGAAACTCTCCTGGGTGGAAACCCACTCAGAATGCACGGCGCTACTCACAACGTTGGAATGTTTACTAGAACTGCTGTCTGGTTGGCTGGCTGGCTGTTTGGCTGTCTGTCTGTGAGTGGGGAAGCTCTGATTCATATGATAACCTTATAGACCCTTTGTTCTGTGGGCCATAGCACTGTAAATACCCCTATGTATTTATTTGGAGAAAATGTATTTGTGGGAAAGTTACAGATGCCCAAATGTCATACCCCCCCAAAAATGCTAATCTCCCCTGTTATGGGTAATGGTGAGAGTTGATCATGTTTTGGGGGTATGATCTTTGAGCATCTGTAACTTTCTCACTCATCTAGATTTACAATACGTTTATGATTATCCGTAATCATGGTAGCATCCTCTTAAGGATCCACCCCTTTTTTCAATTTCCGCCTAAAATAACATACCCAAATCTAACTGCCTATAACTCAGGCCCTGAAGCAAGGATATGCATATTTGAAAGGGAACACTTTGAAGTTTGTGGAAATGTGAAAGGAATGTAGAAGAATATAACACAATAGATCTGGTAAAAGATAACACAAAGAAAAAACAAACCGTTCTGTTGTATTTTTGTTTACCATCATCTTTGAAATGCAAGAGAAAGGTCATAAGGTATTATTCCAGCCCAGCTGCAATTTAGATTTCGGCCACTATATTGTATGTGCAACGTTTTCGACTGATCCAATGAACCATTGCATTTTGGTTCAAAATGATGTATCAATACTGCCCAAATGTGCCTAATTTGTTTATAAATAACTTTTCATGTTCAAAACTGTGCACTTTCCTCAAACAATAGCATGGTATTCTTTCACTGTCATAGCTACTGTAAATTGGACAGTGCAGTTAGATTAACACGAATTTAAGCTTTCTGCCCATATCAGATATCTCTATGTCCTGGGAAATGTTCTTGTTTCTTACAACCCCATGCTAATCGCATTAGCTCGATCGTCCCGTGGATGGGACACCGATCCCGAAGAAATTTTAACGTAGATGTGTTCAGAAACTATATTCTTGTTTACAATAAAAGTGACAATGCTCCTCTCTTCCCTCGGTGCAGTAACATCATAATGCTTGTCCTATCTCTCATTAGTAAAGGATTGTTCATTTAGTGTATTAATGGTACACGTTGATCATCAGCACTTCTCTTTACAGAGTCAACTGTAATGGTAGACTGAAAGCTAAAGTACTTAAAGCTTACAAAGAAGGGCAACATTTATCTGTTTTAGTTTGTGAATGAATAAAGTTGAACTTTCAAACTGAATTGAAAAGCTTCCAGCATGTCTATTTATCATGATTGTTGAATGGTGACTCCAGACACTATGAGAGCTCAGCAGTGAATTTGTCTCAACAAAAGTGCCTGGTTAAAAATAAAAAGGAAAAATGTCTGCTTGAAGACAAGGCTTGGAGACGGATGGACAAT
The DNA here is from genome assembly GCF_023373465.1 of Oncorhynchus keta. Classification (NCBI taxonomy): domain Eukaryota; kingdom Metazoa; phylum Chordata; class Actinopteri; order Salmoniformes; family Salmonidae; genus Oncorhynchus; species Oncorhynchus keta. The sequence goes on along the minus strand of NC_068424.1, from coordinate 53,184,749 downwards.
AGAAAGGAAGGCTCCGGAGGCTTTGTGGAAAGCGGTCATTGTTGCCCATCGTTTCAGCCCATATTCATCCCCAGCCTTAAAGCAGTGTTATTCATGTTTACCCTCCTCAATGCTGTACACTGGTGGCTGAGTATAGCAGCCCGTCCCAGTAATCCAGGCAGGAGAAATCCATCTAATTGCCTGTCAGATGAAAAGCTTTGTCTTTTGTCACTGCGGATCACTGTAGATCAATACCGCTGCCAGAGAGAGAGAGAGAGAGAGAGAGAGAGAGAGAGAGAGAGAGAGAGAGAGAGAGAGAGAGAGAGAGAGAGAGAGAGAGAGAGAGAGAGAGAGAGAGAGAGAGAGAGAGAGAGAGAGAGAGAGAGAGAGAGAGAGAGAGAGAGAGAGAGAGAGAGAGAGAGAGAGAGAGAGAGAGAGAGAGAGAGAGAGAGAGAGAGAGAGAGAGAGAGAGAGAGACTGAAGGAGGAGAACGAGGAAGAGGAAAGGACGGGAGAGCATGTTTAGCCTACTTGTGGGAAGTTATAGATTTTAAGGAGGCTGTTCATTGTCACATTGCCACCTTCTTCCCTCCATCCTTCCTTCCAGTGCTGGCCTGTGTAGGGTGAATGTAGACATACTCTACCCGGAAAACCTCATTAAGTTTTAATTCATTTTCGTATCCTATTTCTATAAGAGAGGATTGATTTTTACTTTGTGCTTTGGAGTACAAATCATTATATTTACAATATTGCTCTATTCCATTCTGTTTGTATATGTGTGCAAGGGTGTGTGCATGTTTTGTGTGTGCTAGTGTCTGTTTTATTAGTTTGTGTGCGTGTGTGTGTGTGTGTGTGTGTGTGTGTGTGTGTGTGTGTGTGTGTGTGTGTGTGTGTGTGTGTGTGTGTGTGTGTGTGTGTGTGTGTGTGTGTGTGTGTGTGTGTGTGTGTGTGTGTGTGTGTGTGTGTGTGTGTGTGTGTGCTCAAATCAAAGCTTTCTGTCTTCACATCCTCATAGTGATTAGCTGCAGTATCATTCAGGTATGGAATTTACACTGAGTGTACAAAACATTAGGAACCCCCTTTTGTCCTCAGAACATCCTGAATTCGACTCTACTACTAAAAGCGCTCCACAGGGATTCTGGTCCATGTTGACTCCAATGCTTCCCACAGTTGTGTCAAGTTGGCTGGATGTCCTTTGGGTGGTGGACCATTCTTGATACACACGTGAAACTGTTGAGTGTGAAAAACCCAGCAGTGTTACAGTTCTTGACCAACTCAAACCGGTGCGCCTGGAACCCTGTACCATATCCCATTCAAAGGCACTTAAATAATTTGTCTTGTCCATTCACCCTCTAAATCACACACATACACAATGCATGTCTCAATTGTCTCAAGGCTTAAACATCCTTCTTTAACCTGTATCCTCCCTTTCATCGACACTGATTGAAATGGACAATTATGATAAGGGATCATAGTTTTCACTCGGTCAGTCTATGTCATGTAAATAACTAATATACACTCAATGTGAATCCATATGAATAGAAAAGCTCCCAAGCTTACTGATCTGTGCTAGCATCATTGCGGTGGAAGGACACTGGTTCGTCTCACAGAAAAGTAATGGCATGTATGTTTTATGTAGAAACTGGCTCTTCGAAACCTGACAATCGCTGGGTCATGCTATATTAAACCAACTGATGCTCTTTGCATCATTTATATAATAAGCCTATTGTCACAGCCTAGAGAACCACTAGACTAGGGCAATCAACCTTTTATGGGGTTACAAGGCCTCTTCCTCCACATCATATGGATGTTGTAGTAACAGTACTGTGAGTTGTTATTACTAAAAACCCATTGAATCAACATCAGCAGCCAAGATTGGCTTCAATTTCGATGGTGGCTAATGGACTGATGCAACAATAGGTTCTCCTGAACATTCAGTTATAATCGATTGAGATGTAATATTGTGTGTAATATCAAATTCACCCACAGTGATGATAATAATCTGCAACCAATGAAAAAGTAGCTTCCCGCATTCCACCCCCCTCTTTCGCTGACAGTCATCTCCTCTCCTAACTCCAAACAGACTTCCACGTGCTGGCTTTATTAAGAATGAACTCTCTCTCTCCAAGCCCCTCTCTTTCTCACTCTGTCTCTCTCTGTCTCTCTCAGCCTCTCTCTGTCTCTCTCTGTCTCTCTCTGTCCCACTCTATCTTTAGCTGACATTCTCAGACTCTCCCAGCCTCTCCCAACCCCTCAATGCATCTCCCCTGCCCCAGCGAGCACCGCAGCCCTCTCGGCCTCGCCAATTTCACCTGTGTGAGGTTCAGAGTTCCTCCTAGCCGCGCAGAGAGCTTCTCTCTGGAGGACTCCAAGCAATAACACGGCCTGGAAGTAAAGCAATAATCAAATCTAATGCACACAGTGATCTGACTCCTCTAACCCCGCTTATTCCTTAATTTATTAGACATGGGAGAGAGGAAAGGGCAGCAATCCAATGCACAGAAAACTCCTGAGACGTTTCCAGGTGCTATAGTGTTTATTGCTTTGGGTTTAGACCTGGAAAAACCCTCAATCTATTTTCATCATCTCGGCCTACCCCAAAAAAAGCAATCATTCAGAAACTCTTTAAGATGGTGCTCTGCTTTTTCCTCTGCGTTCCCTGACGTGGCATTGTCGTGCCTCTTTCCTAACTTTTTGATATGCACTCATCAATCAGGGAATGAGGAAAACAGCAGTAGTAGTAGTAGGAAACTCTCCTTATATAAGTCAATGAGATGGTTGAAACCTCAATATATGTCCATAGAGCTTGCTGAAATGTGGCCTGTACTGCACGTGAGGTGTATTGGCCAGCGTCTCCGAGGCTGTGTGGGTTCCAAAAGGGTTCTTCGGCTCTCTCCATAGGATAACCCTTTTTGGTTCCAGGTAGAATCCCTTTTGGATCCAGGTAGAACCATTTTGAGTTCCATGTAAAACCTTCTGTGGAATGGTCTGTGGAAAGGGTTGTACATGGAACCCAAAAGGGTTCTTCAAAGGGTTCTCCTATGGGGACAGCTGTAGAACCCTTTTAGTTTCTAGATAATATATTTTTTTCTAAGAGTGTAGTCGTTGAAACACAGAGGTTTAATGCTCTATCAATACGGCCCATCAAGGTTCTTTCCACACTCCACACTCCAACCACACACAATACACTTATTTAGCTAGAGAGGTGAACCAACAAGTCATGTATGTACAGTATATTACACTGTGAAAAAAAGGTTAAATGGCTTTTTCCTAGATTTGTTAACCACGTATTTTCTATCACGAAATTCTCATACAATTTAATATTTGCAGGCATGGTGAAGCACCCCATGATAATTCCTAATTATATTTTATGCCTATCTATTTTAGTGTTATTTTTTGGCATGTGTCCATGTTGTTTTTGTGTAATGCTCAAACCTGTATGTGTGACAACACACCACTCTTAGTGGAAAATGTTGGGTGACTCTAATGGATTAAACCTGTGTAATCCATGTTCCCTATTTCTATTTATCTGATCCCCGCTGGTCTGCACTCTAATCTACAATATGGCTGATGGTGTGGTGGGGCCTCCATCTCTCTCTCTTCCTCGCTCTCTCTCTCTCCCGTCTCTTAAAGACCACAGTTTCTCTGGAGCCATGGTACTATATCATTGAGTCTGGACACTCCGCCAGAGGTAACACTCAGCCAGAGGTAACACTCAGCCAAAGGTAACACTCAGCCAAAGGTAACACTCAGCCAGGGGTAACACTCAGCCAGAGGTAACACTCAGCCAAAGGTAACACTCAGCCAGAGGTAACACTCAACCAAAGGTAACACTCAGCCAAAGGTAACACTCAGCCAAAGGTAACACTCAGCCAGAGGTAACACTCAGCCAGAGGTAACACTCAGCCAGAGGTAACACTCAGCCAGAGGTAACACTCAGCCAGAGGTAACACTCAACCAAAGGTAACACTCAGCCAAAGGTAACAGTCAGCCAAAGGTAACACTCAGCCAGAGGTAACACTCAGCCAAAGGTAACACTCAGCCAAAGGTAACACTCAGCCAGAGGTAACACTCAGCCAAAGGTAACACTCAGCCAGAGGTAACACTCAGCCAGAGGTAACACTCAGCCAGAGGTAACACTCAGCCAGAGGTAACACTCAGCCAGAGGTAACACTCAGCCAAAGGTAACACTCAGCCAGAGGTAACACTCAGCCAGAGGTAACACTCAGCCAGAGGTAACACTCAGCCAGAGGTAACACTCAGCCAGAGGTAACACTCAGCCAGAGGTAACACTCAGCCAGAGGTAACACTCAGCCAGAGGTAACACTCAGCCAAAGGTAACACTCAGCCAGAGGTAACACTCAGCCAGAGGTAACACTCAGCCAGAGGTAACATTCAGCCAAAGGTAACACTCAGCCAAAGGTAACACTCAGCAAGAGGTAGCACTCAGCCAGAGGTAGCACTCAGCCAGAGGTAACACTCAGCCAGAGGTAACACTCAGCCAGAGGTAACACTCAGCCAGAGGTAACACTCAGCCAGAGGTAACACTCAGCCAGAGGTAGCACTCAGCCAGAGGTAGCACTCAGCCAGAGGTAACACTCAGTCAGAGGTAACACTCAGCCAGAGGTAACACTCAGCCAGAGGTAACACTCAGCCAGAGGTAACACTCAGCCAGAGGTGAGAGTAAGAGAGACAATGAGCCTCCTCACACTCACCAACTGCATAGATTAATTGGTTTCTCCTTTGGAGTACAGTTCAATCTCTCAACTGGTTGCAATTGAGATGGAATGTATCCCAACCCATGTTTCATTTATCAACCACTAAAGTCTACATGGGAATATTAACATGTGAGGGATATAGAATACGACTCAGCACTAAGCCACGTGCATTGTGTATATACAGTAGGTAGCCAGCAGTGGTGGTCGTTGCCGTTTAAGATGAGGGAGGATGATTACTTTTTTAATGAGCATGGCCTTATTTCTATTATAGCATATTGGATGACTGTCATTCATATTCCATTCACCCAGTTCAATGTAAGATTGATAGGTTTGGGCTACTACATGATACTCACATTTTCCCTATGCCATTGTGAGGTTGCTACAACCTCGCCTATGAATGAAAGTTTTGAATGCAGGTGCATAGATCCAGAGAATTTTGAGTAAGGTGACGGACAGTGACACATTCAATACCGCCTTGCATTGTCTTGCCTCCATCTAGCTGGTCTAGGGTGTAATCATTAGTCCAACAGTTGCAAATGAGAGTTATATTGGACAAATTCAGGTATATTTATCCCTGTTTCTTTCCATTTTTCAACAGAAACGGAGGAATGAATAAACCCTGATCACACACAGTTTACTTTCATAGCAGCCACATAAAAACAGCTTGATCACTTATCTCGTTGTATATATAATTCCATCTCGCAACTATTTACAGATTCTCCTCCTCTCAGCTTTTCCCTTCACTTGTGGACTTCAGCTTTCTATGACCAAGCGAAATAACCTCTCCAAACCAAACCTTCAAATCATGACCGCTAACCTCTACACACAGCCTACATTGTTTGTCAGTCATAGTCAACATAGATAATATAACTAACGTGTTAGTAAACCCACTACTTTTTTATTTTATTTTATTTCACCTTTATTTAACCAGGTAGGCTAGTTGAGAACAAGTTCTCATTTACAATTGCGACCTGGCCAAGATAAAGCAAAGCAGTTCGACAGATACAACGACACAGAGTTACACATGGAGTAAAACAAACATACAGTCAATAATACAGTATAAACAAGTCTATATACAATGTGAGCAAATGAGGTGAGAACACTGGAATGGTAGTTTTGCAATGGAAGAATGTGCAAAGTAGAAATAAAAATAATGGGGTGCAAAGGAGCAAAATAAATAAATAAATAAAATACAGTTGGGAAAGAGGTAGTTGTTTGGGCTAAATTATAGGTGGACTATGTACAGGTGCAGTAATCTGTGAGCTGCTCTGACAGTTGGTGCTTAAAGCTAGTGAGGGAGATAAGTGTTTCCAGTTTCAGAGATTTTTGTAGTTCGTTCCAGTCATTGGCAGCAGAGAACTGGAAGGAGAGGCGGCCAAAGAAAGAATTGGTTTTGTGGGTGACTAGAACGATATACCTGCTGGAGCGTGTGCTACAGGTGGGAGATGCTATGGTGACCAGCGAGCTGAGATAAGGGGGGACTTTACCTAGCAGGGTCTTGTAGATGACATGGAGCCAGTGGGTTTAGCGACGAGTATGAAGCGAGGGCCAGCCAACGAGAGCGTACAGGTCGCAATGGTGGGTAGTATATGGGGCTTTGGTGACAAAACGGATTGCACTGTGATAGACTGCATCCAATTTGTTGAGTAGGGTGTTGGAGGCTATTTTGTAAATGACATTGCCAAAGTCGAGGATTGGTAGGATGGTCATTTTCACAAGGGTATGTTTGGCAGCATGAGTGAAGGATGCTTTGTTGGGAAATAGGAAGCCAATTCTAGATTTAACTTTGGATTGGAGATGTTTGATATGGGTCTGGAAGGAGAGTTTACAGTCTAACCAGACACCTAAGTATATGTAGTTGTCCACGTATTCTAAGTCAGAGCCATCCAGAGTAGTGATGTTGGACAGGCGGGTAGGTGCAGGTAGCGATCGGTTGAAGAGCATGCATTTAGTTTTACTTGTATTTAAGAGCAATTGGAGGCCACGGAAGGAGAGTTGTATGGCATTGAAGCTTGCCTGGAGGGTTGTTAACACAGTGTCCAAAGAAGTGCCAGAAGTATACAGAATGGTGTCGTCTGCGTAGAGGTGGATCAGGGACTCACCAGCAGCAAGCGCGACCTCATTGATGTATACAGAGAAGAGAGTCGGTCCAAGAATTGAACCCTGTGGCACCCCCATAGAGACTGCCAGAGGTCCGGACAGCAGACCCTCCGATTTGACACACAGAACTCTATCAGAGAAGTAGTTGGTGAACCAGGCGAGGCAATCATTTGAGAAACCAAGGCTGTCGAGTCTGCCGATGAGGATGTGGTGATTGACAGAGTCGAAAGCCTTGGCCAGATCAATGAATACGGCTGCACAGTAATGTTTCTTATCGATGGCGGTTAAGATATCGTTTAGGACCTTCAGCGTGGCTGAGGTGCACCCATGACCAGCTCTGAAACCAGATTGCATAGCAGAGAAGGTATGGTGAGATTCGAAATGGTCGGTAATCTGTTTGTTGACTTGGCTTTCGAAGACCTTAGAAAGGCATGGTAGGATAGATATAGGTCTGTTAGCAGTTTGGGTCAAGAGTGTCCCCCCCCTTTAAAGAGGGGGATGACCACAGCTGCTTTCCAATCTTTGGGAATCTCAGACGACACGAAAGAGAGGTCGAATAGGCTAGTAATAGGGGTGGCAACAATTTTGGCAGATAATTTTAGAAAGAAAGGGTCCAGATTGTCTAGCCCGGCTGATTTGTAGGGGTCCAGATTTTGCAGCTCTTTCAGAACATCAGCTGAACGGATTTGGGAGAAGGAGAAATGGGGAAGGCTTGGGCGAGTTGCTGTTGGGGGTGCAGTGCTGTTGACCGGGGTAGGAGTAGCCAGGTGGAAAGCATGGCCAGACGTAGAAAAATGCTTATTGAAATTCTCAATTATGGTGGATTTATCAGTGGTGACAGTGTTTCCTATCTTCAGAGCAGTGGGCAGCTGGGAGCAGGTGTTCTTATTCTCCATGGACTTTACAGTGTCCTGTAACGGCGTTCTTCGTTTGTTGAAAGAGAGTCGGACCGAAATGCAGCGTGGTGGTTACTCATGTCTTTAATAAATGAATCGCGATACATGAAATAACTATTACAAATACAAAACAACAAACGGAACGTGAAAACCTAATACAGCCTATCTGGTGAACACTACACAGAGACAGGAACAATCACCCACGAAATACACAGTGAAACCCCGGCTACCTAAATACGGTTCCCAATCAGAGACAACGAGAATCACCTGACTCTGATTGAGAACCAGGCAGCCAAGCCTATACTAGACACACCCCTAATCAACCACAATCCCAATGCCTACAAAAAAACCCAATACGACAATACCATAAACCCATGTCACACCCTGGCCTGAACAAATAATTAAAGAAAACACAAAATACTAAGACCAAGGCGTGACATTTCCCAGAACTTTTTAGAGTTAGTGTTGCATGAAGCAAATTTCTGCTTGAAAAAGCTAGCCTTGGCTTTTCTAACTGCCTGTGTATAATGGTTTCTAGCTTCCCAGAACAGCTGCATATCACGGGGGCTGTTCAATGCTAATGCAGAACGCCATAGGATGTTTTTGTGGTGGTTAAGGGCAGTCAGGTCTGGGGAGAACCAAGGGCTATATCTGTTCCTGGTTCTACATTTCTTGAATGGGGCATGTTTATTTAAGATTGTTAGGAAAGCATGAAAAAAATATCCAGGCATCCTCTACTGACGGGATGAGATCAATATCCTTCCAGGATACCCCTGCCAGGTCGATTAGAAAGGCCTGCTCGCTGAAGTGTTTCAGGGAGCATTTTACAGTGATGAGTGGAGGTCGTTTGACCGCTGACCCATTACGGATGCAGGCAATGAGGCAGTGATCGCTGAGATCTTGGTTGAAGAGAGCAGAGGTGTATTTAGAGGGGAAGTTGGTTAGGATGATATCTGTGAGGGTGCCCGTGTTTAAGGCTTTGGGGAGGTACCTGGTAGGTTCATTGATAATTTGTGTGAGATTGAGGGCATCAAGTTTAGATTGTAGGATGGCTGGGGTGTTAAGCATGTTCCAGTTTAGGTCGCCTAGCAGCACGAGCTCTGAAGATAGATGGGGGGCAATCATGCAAGCAGTTTAGCAGTTACAATAATAACAATAAATCAATAAAACCAAAAGATTGCCTTGACTTCGAAGAGTTCCAGTGTTGGATAGCCACGGTGTCACGCCCTGAACTTAGATATCTCTGTTTTCTATATATTTTGGTTAGGTCAGGGTGTGACTAGGGTGGGTACTCTAGTGTTTTGATTCTCTAGGGTTTTTGTATGTCTAGGGTTTTTTAAGGTCTAGGGGTTTTTGTATAACTATGTTGGCCTGATATGGTTCCCAATCACAGACAGCTGTTTATCGTTGTCGCTGATTGGGGATCATATTTAGGCAGGCCTTTTTCCCACTTTCTGGTGTGGGATCTTGTCTATGTGTAGTTGCCTGTCAGCACTATATTGTATAGCTTCACGTTTCGTTTGTTATTTTGTTAGTTTGTTCGGTGTTCATTATTTTAATAAAGAGAATGTACGCATACCACGCTGCGCCTCGGTCTCCTTCATACGACGAACGAGACACACAGCCAGCTAGCTAACATAGCATCCCTCTCTGTTTGAGCTGGGTGTTTGAGTAGGCTTGCTAAGGGAAAGGGAAAGTTACAAAAAAATACAACCAAACATCTCTTTCTCTTTATCTCTCTCTCTCTCTCTCCTTGCTTTTCCTTAATTTTGGAAGAAATACATTTTTTCATAACTGTTCAACAGTTGTCTTTCTCTCTCTAAGAGTCAGCTACTCACCAGCTTTTATACACTCCAGTGCTAGCTAGCTGTAGCTTTTGCTTTCAGTACTACATTCATTCTCTGATCCTTTGATTGGGTGGACAACATGTCAGTTCATGCTGCAACTCTGATAGGTTTGAGGATGTCTTCCAGGAAGTTGTCATAATTACAGTGTAAGTATGGAAGGGGGTGAGAACTATGGGCCTCCTAGGTTTTGTGTTGAAGTCAATGTACCCAGAGGAGGACAGAAGCTAGCTGTCCTCTGGCTACACCATGGTGCTATCCTACAGAGTGCTACTGAGGCTACTGTAGACCTTCATTGAAAAACAATGTGTTTTAAACATTTATTTGGTGATGTGAATATATTTAGTATAGTTTATCTAAAATGTATAACTTTTTTTATGTTTCACTATTTTTTTTTAAATACTGAGGAGAATGGCCCTCCTCTGAGAGGTTGGTAGAGCATGGCGTTTGTAACGCCAGGGTAGAGGGTTCGATCCCGGGACCACCCATACGTAGAATGTATGCACACATGACTGTAAGTCGCTTTGGATAAAAGCGTCTGCTAAATGGCATATATTATTATTTTATTATTAGAAGCCTCTACTGGTAGCAAGATACAGTATGCTGGAACCATAATGGAATGCTATGCCAGGGATAAGGGGTGAATTTGATAGGCTAGGTAAGCAGAGAGGGTAAGGGAAGTGAGAATGAAAGGGAGGGTTCGTTTAGAGAGATGAAGTGGGAGAGAGAGGGGTCTCGAAGAGAAGGAAAGAGAGAGATGAAATCGACAGAAGGGAGAAGGGATACTGATGATTAATTATTCAATTCATTGGAAGAGTTTCCTGGAACCATTTTGGGCAGAGCGGTACACAGTGGTACACAGATAGACACAGTGTGCTTTTGTGTGGAGGATAACATGTAAACCCAAAATACATAGCTTAGTCTTTCACCTTTTTTACCAAGGTTATCCTCTTTCTCTCCCTCTCTCTCTGTCTCCTTCTCTCTGACTCCTTCTCTCTCTCTCTCTCTCTCTCTCTCTCTCTCTCTCTCTCTCTCTCTCTCTCTCTCTCTCTCTCCGGCTGCCTCCCTTTAATCGTCCACATCTCTCTTTTAATTTTAATTTAAATTGTCAAAAGAGAATAACAAAACATTCATTATGTGGAGTCTTTTGATCAGCCACTCACTGAACAAAACACTCACTGCTTTTGTTCTCTCCAAGATGTATTTATTTTATTGGTCTCTAATGCGACGAAAAACAGCTTATTTATTTTCATTCATTTTGGAGGCAATTAAAACCTCCACTGCATGTTTAACATTTAACATGTTTAATCTACTTATTTTATCACTGTAGATACAAATCTAACTTATGTTTTATTAATGTTAAGTGTCTTTCACTGCTTTGAATCTACCCAGTTTAATGTTGGTTGGCACCCATATATCTCCTTTCTTACCAGAGTTAAATAAATTGGTCAGAACTGATATACAAACAAGACTACTTATTTAGACCATCTTTTTTTGTCCACTCAATTGGTTCAATACAGCTCAGCTCGTTTCACCTCAGACCAGTCCTCTTCACCACTTCCTTCCTTCCTTACTTCCTTCCTTCCTCTCTCCATCCATCCATCCCTCCCTCCCTCCTCTCTCCCTTCCTCCATCCTCTCCCACGAGCAGCTTTGTGTTTGTGTGTCTGTGTGTGTCTGTGTGTGTCTGTGTGTGTGTGTGTGTGTGTGTGTGTGTGTGTGTGTGTGTGTGTGTGTGTGTGTGTGTGTGTGTGTGTGTGTGTGTGTGTGTGTGTGTGTGTGTGTGTGTGTGTGTGTGTGTGTGTGTGTGTGTGTGTGTGTGTGTGTACATGTGTGCCTGTGTGCACGTGCCTATGTGTTGGTGAGAGAAAGCCCAGATAAAGGGACTTATGGTACCCAGTGAATCTGGGTCACCGTCCTGTCAGGGTTCCATAAAGGAGCCAGTCAACCACAAACATGTTTCACCATTTTAGGGAGCGCTTAACACTGCATGTTCTTGCTTCCTGTGGTAACAGAGACTGAACTCTGCATGCACTGGGAATGTGTTCCAAATGGTACCCTGTTCCCTACGTAGTGCACTACTTTTGACCCATAGAGACTATATAGGAAACCCAGACCCAGACAGGACGGGCCAGAGTAACCAGAATTAGGGGAGCAATGATGTATGATTTGGGGAAATCTCTTCAATGCATGCACTGCCCCAGATGAAAAAGAAGAGACGAACCTATCCCTATACTGCACATACACTACACATACATATGGGGTATATATGAATATGCATGTAACAGCGTTCTTCGTTTGTCAAAAGAGAGTCGGACCGAAATGCAGCGTAATGGTTACTCATGACTTTAATAGAAAAAGTGACACATGAAATAACTATACAAAATACAAAACAACAAACGGAACGTGAAACCTAATTACAGCCTATCTGGTGAAACTACACAGAGACAGGAACAATCACCCACGAAATACACAGAGAAACCCCGGCTACCTAAATACGGTTCCCAATCAGAGACAACGAGAATCACCTGACTCTGATTGAGAACCGCCTCAGGCAGCCAAGCCCATACAACACCCCTACTCAGCCGCAATCCCAATAATACAAAACCCCAATACGAAATACTACAACATAAACCCATGTCACACCCTGGCCTGACCAAATAATTAAAGAAAACACAAAATACTAAGACCAAGGCGTGACAATGCATGTGAATGGGCATGCATGTGTAGTCCTGTGTGTGTGGTCAGATTGGACAGGTGCAGGACTGTTGATATAAATCCTACTTAATAAAGGACCAGATCGTACAGTGAGCATACACCTCCACTGAGCTATTTGTAAGAGAAAATAACCCACCTGTAAGAGAAAATAACCCACTGTTTTGACTTTCTCTCCTTTTAGATGAGCAAGAGGTTCAGCGGAATAGACGAGGTTAGCAAAAGAGACAGGGAAGTTCAGAGGCATTTTCTTAGATGCCCTCACTGTTTCATTCTCTCTCTTTGGCTTTCTCTCACTTTCCCTCCCTCTCTCTCTCTCTCTCTCTTTCTCTCTCTATTTTGATCTCTCCCTTGCTCTTGCTCACTCACTCCACCTCTTCATCTCTTCCTCTCTGTTTCACTGACTCCATCTCTCTCTCACACTCTCTTTCTCTGCTATCTCTGTTGTTTATGCATTACACAGCCATGGCCCTTTGACACTGCACACGGTGCTGGCGCAGTCTTTACTTTCAGCCATGCATTATTCAACTGTGTATAATAGTTATAAATGGTTGGTTTCAAATGCATCTATCTCTTTGCTCTGTAGACTATACTCCTGCTTTACCAGAAACATCAGAGAGGATTGTAGCTTAATACAACAAAGATACAGTTGCTGACTGGGGGAAACAAAGACATCCTGAACGTATCTTGTATATACGTGTATAGAAGGCTATTCACTAGGCTTTATACATGAAGGATATTCACTCGGCTACGTATATGAAGGCTATTCACTAGGCTTTATACATGAAGTTTAACCACTAGGCTATATACATTAAAGCTACTCACTAGGCTTTATACATGAAGGATGATCACTAGGCTATATACCTGAATGCTTTTCACTTGGCTTTAAACCTGAATGCTATCCAGTAGGCTTTAAACCTGAATGCTATCCAGTAGGCTTTATACATGAATGCTATTCAGTAGGCTTTATACATGAATGCTATTTATTAGGCTATATACCTGAAAGCTATTCACTAGGCTTTATAGATGAAGGCTATTCACTAGGCTATTTACATGAAGGCTATTCACTAGGCTATTTACATGAAGGCTATTCACTGGGCTTTATAGATGAAGGCTATTCACTAGGCTATTTACATGAAGGCTATTCACTAGGCTTTATGCATGAATGCTATTTATTAGGCTTTATACATGAAGGCTATACACTAGGCTATATACATGAAGGTTATTCACTAGGTTTAATACATGAAAGCTATTCACAAGGCTACATACATGAATACTATTCACTATGCTTTATACATGAATGCTATTCACTAGGTTTTATAGATGAAGGCTATTCACTAGGCTACGTACACGAAGTCTATTCACTAGGTGTAACGTCGTTCTTCGTTTGTAGAAAGAGAGTCCGACCGAAATGCAGCGTGGTGGTTACTCATGACTTTAATGAAAAAAGTGACACATGAAATAACTAAATAAATACAAAAACAACAAACGGAACGTGAAACCTAATTACAGCCTATCTGGTGAAACTACACAGAGACAGGAACAATCACCCACGAAATACACAGAGAAACCCCGGCTACCTAAATACGGTTCCCAATCAGAGACAACGAGAATCACCTGACTCTGATTGAGAACCGCCTCAGGCAGCCAAGCCTATACAACACCTCTACTCAGCCGCAATCCCAAATACTACAAACCCCAATAAGAAAATACAATATATAAACCCATGTCACACCCTGGCCTGACCAAATATATAACGAAAACACAAAATACAATGACCAAGGCGTGACAGAACCCCCCCCTAAGGTGCGGACTCCCGGACGCACCTCAAAACCATAGGGAGGGTCCGGGTGGGCGTCTGTCTATGGTGGCGGTTCTGGCTCGGGACGTGGACCCCACTCCATTAATGTCCTAGTTCCTCCCCTTCGCGTCCTGGGATAATCCACCCTCGCCGCCGACCATGGCCTAATAGTCCTCACCCAGAACCCCAGTGAACTGAGGAGCAGCTCATGACTGAGGGGCAGCTCGGGACTGAGGCAGCTCGGGACTGAGGGGCAGCTCGGGACTGAGGGGCAGCCCGGAACTGAGGGAAAGCCCAGTACTGAGAGAAAGCCCAGCACTGAGAGGAAGCCCAGTACTGAGAGGAAGCCCAGTACTGAGATGAAGCTCAGGTAGGTAGTAGGCTCCGATAGATCCTGGCTGGCTGGCGGATCTGGAAGATTCTGGTTGACTAGTAGATCTGGAAGAGACTGGTTGACTGGCAGATCTGGAAGAATCTGGTTGACTGGCAGATCTAGAAGATCATGGCTGACTCGCGGATCGAGCTGCTCTATGCAGACTGACAGCTCCTTGCAGACTGACAGCTCTGGCTGCTCCATGCAGGCTGACAGCTCCTTTGCAGACTGGCATCTCTTTGCAGACTGACAGCTCTTTGCAGACAGACAGCTCTGGCTGCTTCGAACAGACTGACAGCTCTGGCTGCTTTATGCAGGCTGACAGCACCCTGCAGACTGGCAGCTCCTTGCAGACTGACAGCTCCTTGGAGACTGACAGCTCCTTGCAGACTGGCAGCTCTTTGCAGACTGACAGCTCTGGCTGCGTCATGCAGACTGACAGCTCTGACTGCTCCATGCAGACTGACAGCACCCTGCAGACTGGCAGCTCCTTGCAGACTGACAGCTCCTTGCAGACTGGCAGCTCTTTGCAGACTGACAGCTCTGGCTGCTTCGTGCAGACTGACAGCACCTTGCAGACTGACAGCTCCCTGCAGACTGGCAGCTCAGGCTGCTCCGAACAGGCAGGAGGCTCCGGCATCGCTGTAGAGGAGGAAGGCTCTGATAGCGCTGAACAGGCGGGAGACTCCGACAGCGCAGGAGAGGCGAGGCGCACTGTAGGCCTGATGCGTGGTGCTGGCACTGGTGAAACTGGAGCGAGGACACGCACAGGAAGCCTGGTGCGGGGAGCTGCTACCGGAGGACTGGTGTGTGGAGGTGGCTCTGGATAGACCGGACCGTGCAGGCGTACTGGAGCTCTTGAGCACCGAGCCTGCCCAAGCTTACCTGGCTCGATGCCCACTCTAGCCCGGCCAATACGAAGGGCTGGTATGAACCGCACCGGGCTATGCACCCGCACTGGAAACACTGTGCGCTCCATAGCATAACACGGTGTCTGCCCGGTCTCTCTAGCCCACCGGTAAGCACAGGGAGTTTGCGCAGGTCTCCTACCTGGCATAGCCATACTCCCTTTAAGCCCCCCCCCCCAATATTTTTTTTGGGCTGCTTTTCGGGCTTCCATCCGCGTCGCCGTGCTGCCTCCTCATACCAGCGCCTTGCCACTTTACCCGCCTCTAGTTCTTCCTTGGGACGGCGATATTCTCCAGACTGAGCCCAGGGTCCTCTTCCGTCTAATATCATCTCCCAAGACCAGAAGTCCTTATATCGCTGCTCCTCACGATTAACAGGGAGAGTAGGCTCAGGTCTGACTCCTGACTCTGCTACTCTCTCCCTGAGCCCTCCTCCAATAACTATTTGGGGTTGACTTTCAGGTTTAGTTCTGCGCCGCCGTGTCTTTCTTTTCGACTCCATTCGCCTATAGCCCTCTTCGCACTGCTCCAGCGAATCCCAGGCGGGCTCCGGCATTCTCTCTGGGTCGGCCGCCCACCTATTTCTTCCCACGTCGTATACTCCAAGCCTCTGCTGTCCATAACGTCCTCCCTTCGCTGCTGCCTGTTAACACGCTGCTCGGTCCGAGTGTGGTGGGTGATTCTGTAACGTCGTTCTTCGTTTGTAGAAAGAGAGTCGGACCGAAATGCAGCGTGGTGGTTACTCATGACTTTAATGAAAAAATTGACACATGAAATAACTAAATAAATACAAAAACAACAAACGGAACGTGAAACCTAATTACAGCCTATCTGGTGAAACTACACAGAGACAGGAACAATCACCCACGAAATACACAGAGAAACCCCGGCTACCTAAATACGGTTCCCAATCAGAGACAACGAGAATCACCTGACTGATTGAGAACCGCCTCAGGCAGCCAAGCCTATTCAACACCCCTACTCAGCCGCAATCCCAAATACTACAAACCCCAATAAGAAAATACAATATATAAACCCATGTCACACCCTGGCCTGACCAAATATATAACGAAAACACAAAATACAATGACCAAGGCGTGACACTAGGCTTTATTCATGAATGCTATTCACTAGGTTTTATAGATGAAGGCTATTCACTAGGCTACGTATACGAAGACTATTCACTAGGTTTTATAGATGAAGGCTATTCACTAGGCTACGTAGACGAAGGCTATTCACTAGGTTTTATAGATGAAGGCTATTCACTAGGCTACGTACACGAAGGCTATTCACTAGGTTTTATAGATGAAGGCTATTCACTAGGCTACGTACACAAAGGCTATTCACTAGGCTTTATTCATGAAGGCTATTATCTAGGTTATATACTTGAAGGCTATTTACTAGGCCAGTGGTCACCAACCGGTCGATCGCGATCGGCTTGACGATCTCCAAGGCATTTCTAGTCGATCGCCAAACGTTTCTGTAAAAAACCCAACCATTAAGCCTTGTGTTCCTATTTTATTTTATAAGTCTCGGGTTGTTGTTAGTGCAGCCAATTCCGCTGCCCTGCGCGCCGGGTAGACAAATTGTTGCCATTTCTTGCTTCTGAAGGTACAAACTCTGCCTTCACTAGGCTTTGTACATGAAGGCTATTCACCAAGGTTTCTGATTGTTGCTTTTCATCTTCCAATTGATTGGCCTTCGATTAGATGGACTAGAAGCAGTTGAGATAAATGTGATGTAAGACCTATGGGCTGGAGGAAAAGGGAAGAGAATGTGGATTCCATGTTTCTTGGAAGATTAAGAGGTGAAGTGAGTCACCATGTAAACATGCTAGCTTCTTTAGAACTGCCTTAATTGACAGAGGAGGGGAATTTCCTTGAAAGCACTGTAAATTTTAATCAATAAAACATAAAACCGCTTATGATTTGTTCTGGACATTTGTAGTCTATGTCATGACACGTTATGATGCATGTCTTAAAGCATTTTATAAACAGGTTGGTTCGAGCCCTGAATGCTGATACCCCCCTGCCTTATTGCTTATCTAGTCAAAATGGTGCCCAAGTGATGTAAAGTCTAAGGATACTTCTTATCCAATTACTTTACCTAAAATATATTTTTCTCCACATGTACTGTGATTGCTATTTGAAGAGTTTCTCTTCCAAAATGCTATTACATCCATTTTTAGAAATGTTGGTCAATTAGCTTTTATTGTTTAGAAGATAGGCGTGTTTAAGTACACTGGGGATAATGGAGAAGATGGGCGACACCTGGAGGGGGGCGGAGACAATTACAAAGACAGGTGAAACAGATCAGGGTGTGACGGAACCAAGTTTCCCTCCATAATTTTGCCTGTGCTTAGCTCTATTCCGTGTCTTTTTCTACAAAAAAAATCCCTCGTCCGTGCCAATGACAAGCATCCTGAGTCAGGAAGGATGCCTGTATATTTGAAGTGACTGGGTTTATTGATTCACCATCCAAAGTGAAAATACTAACTTTACCAT
Organism: Oncorhynchus keta; assembly: GCF_023373465.1. Taxonomy (NCBI): domain Eukaryota; kingdom Metazoa; phylum Chordata; class Actinopteri; order Salmoniformes; family Salmonidae; genus Oncorhynchus; species Oncorhynchus keta. Next base: position 53,166,913 of record NC_068424.1, on the reverse strand, counting down.
GTTCAAAGAGCTATTCAGTGTCTGTTTAAATCATTTTTTTAACCATCCACCAGTAGGGGCCCTTCTTGCGAGGCATTGGAAAACCGCCCTGGTCTTTGTGTTTGAATATGTGCTTGAAATTCCCTGCTCGACTGAGGGACCTTTTAGATAACTGTATGTGTGGGCAACAGTTATGAGGTAGTCATAAAGAAATCATGTTAAACACTGATTATTATGTGGCCTTGTAAAGCTAATTCTTGCTCCTGAACGTATTTAGGGGTTGAATACTTATTAACTTGTAAACATTTCTATAAACATAATTCCACTTTGACATTATTGGATATTGTATGTAGGCCAGTGACACAAAATCTAAATGTAATCAATTATTAATTCCGGCTGTAACATAACAAAATATGGAAAAAGTCAAGGGCTGTGAATAATTTCTGAAGGCACTGTATGTTCAACTCACACTCAGAAAAATAAGTAGTACTGCTAGGTTTTACAGAGTCAAATAAGACAAATGACTAAAAATATGTCATATGAGATACAGTTGACGTCGGAAGTTTACATACATCTTAGCCAAATAGATTTCAACTCAGTTTTTCACAATTCCTAACATTTAATCCTAGTCGTACGTCAGTTACAATCACCACTTTATTTTAAGAATGTGAAATGTCGAAATAATAATATAGAGAATGATTTATTTCAGCTTCTATTTCCTTCATAACATTCCCAGTGGGTCAGAAGTTTACATACAGTCAATTAGTATTTTGTAGCATTGCCTTTAAATTGTTTAACTTAGGTCAAACGTTGGGTCAAGTTTTGGCCCATTCCTCCTGACAGAGCTGGTGTAAATGAGTCAGGTTTGTAAGCCTCCTTGCTCACAAACGCTTTTTCAGTTCTGCCCAAATATTTTCTGTAGGATTGAGGTCAGGGCTTTGTGATGGCCACTCCCATACCTTGACTTTGTTGTCCTTAAGCCATTTTGCCACAACTTTGGAAATATGCTTGGGGTCATTGTCCATTTGGAAGACCAAGCTTTAGCTTCCTGACTGATGTCTTGAGATGTTGCTTCAATATATCCACATCATTTTCCTCCTCATGATGCCATCAATTTTATGAAGTGCACCAGTCCCTCCTACAGCAAAGCACTCCCACAACATGATGCTGCCACCCCCGTGCTTCACGGTTAAGATGGTGTTCTTCGGCTTGCAAGCCTCCCCCCTTTCCCTCCAAACATAACGATGGTCATTATGGCCAAACCGTTCTATTTTTGTTTCATCAAACTTGAGAACATTTCTCCAAAAAGTACAATCTTTGTCCCCATGTGCAGTTCCAAACCATAGTCTGGCTTTTTTATGGCTGTTTTGGAGCAGTGGCTTCTTCCTTGCTGAGCGGCCTTTCAGGTTATATCGATATAGGACTCGTTTTTCTGTGGATATAGATACTTCCCTCCAGCATCTTCCCAAGGTCCTTTGCTGCTGTTCTGGGATTGATTTGCACTTTTTGCACCAAAATACATTCATCTCTAGGCGACAGACTGCGTCTCCTTCCTGAGCGGTATGACAGCTGCGTGGTCCTATGGTGTTTATACTTGTGTACAATTGTTTGTACAGATGAACGTGGTACTTTCAGGTGTTTGGAAATTGCCCTCAAGGATGAACTAGACTTGTAGAGGTCTACAATAATTTTTTCTTGGCTGATTTCTTTTGATTTTCCCATGATGTCAAGCCAAGAGGCACTGAGTTTGAAGGTAGGCCTTGAAATACATCCACAGGTACACCACCAACTGACTCAAATGATGTCAATTAGCCTATCAGAAGCTTCTAAAGCCATTACATAATTTTCTGGAATTTTCCAAGCTGTTTAAAGCCACAGTCAACTTAGTGTATGTATACTTCTGACCCACTGGAATTGTGATACAGTGAATTATAAGTGAAATAATCTGTCTGTAAACAATTGTTGGAAACATTTCTTATGACAATCACAAAGTAGATGTCCTAACCAACTTGCAAAAACTATAGTTTGTTAACAAGAAATTTGTGGAGTGGTTGAAAGATAAGTTTTAATGACTCCAACAAATGCCTTGGAACTGGGTATAGTAGTAGGTGCCAGGCTCACCGGTTTATGTCAAGAACAACAACGCTGCTGGGTTTTTCACGCTCAACATTTTCCAGTGTGTATAAAGCATGGTCCACCACACAAAAGAGATCCAGCCAACTTGATACAACTGTGGGGAGCATTGGAATCAACACGGACCAGCATCCCTGTGGAACGCTTTTGACACCTTGCAGAGTCCATGCCCCGCCAATATTAGGAAGGTGTGCCCAATGTTTGGTATACTCACTGTATAGTGTTTTCAAAACAATCTATTTTTATACACATAAAATGTATGAATTACAAATCTGAGAACTGTAATATTTTATACACACGAGAAGGTACTCATGAGCAATAATTTTTGGTAAAAATCACCAATGTGAAAAATTGGCAGATATAGCGTTTTGGAACTAAAATCTTAATTTTTTATAAAAACATAGCATATTACCGGTGATTCTTAGTTAGTCCCCAAGTCATTGACAGATCCATAATACATTTCCATTAGTCAATGTTTTTCTTCCAATTTCACATCTTCACTTTATTTTTGTCAGACCCCAAACGAACCCAAGAGATAGTTTTATTTAATTAGGTGATTCACAAGGAATCATTTGTAAGATCATTTTCAACATGGATCTAATTTAAAACTTTATTGTAAAGGATTCAAATCGGAGTAATAAATGTACTAATAAAATCATTTCATTTCTCTTGCCCTTTACTTCTGTCTCTATAAAACTTGAGATGTGTATTAAGCTGGCAATTATGACTTTATTCAAATCTGTAAATGTAGGATCATTTGTACTGAATAAAGTATCATTCTCCTCTCTATCCCAGTCTCAGTGGCAGATATGTCTAATAATCATACGCACACACACACACACACACACACACACACACACACACACACACACACACACACACACACACACACACACACACACACACACACACACACACACACACACACACACACACACACACACACACACACACACACACACACACACATTGTTCCCTCCAACGTTATCAGCTTACTCCATCATATTGAACCAAATCCATCTTGGCGCCACGTACTTCTCGGAATCTCTCCATTGCAGGTCTGAAGAAGAAACAAGACAAATCTTTGGTGAGTCTGAATACAGACACACATCAACACAAACCCACGCGCACACTTGTACACATACACTCTTTCTCACTCACATGCACACACACACACACGTACACGAGCACCCACACACATATTTAAAATAGGCAGACAATCTGACGCTGTCAGAAACCTGAATACAATGCTGTGTATTAATATTTCACGATGCTCTCCCCTCGTTGACCACAACATACCAGAAATACATAGAGAAGCAGGTTAACATCTCTCCAGACCACTAAGTGTGTGTGTGTGTGTGTGTGTGTGACAGAGAGAGAGAGAGAGAGAGAGAGAGAGAGAGAGAGAGAGAGAGAGAGAGAGAGATACAGAGAAAGACAAATTGATTGTACAAGTATGCTTGTGTGTGTTATTTAGCCTATGAGTTGAAGGCATTCAGAATAAAAGTTCAATTGAGCAGCATGTATGCTGCAACCTTTCTACCATTAGAATATGAATGTGCATGTGTACGTGTGAATGTGTGTGTGTGTGACAGTTTCAGATTCCGTCTATATTCTCTTGCTATTAGCTGATTGTAAAATTGCTGTAAATTTACAGCAACTAAATGACAGTTAAGTAACCCAAATCTATATTACAATACAGTACTGTAAAGAGCAATACTTTTAAAATAGCACCTTAGTTCCTTTTTTATGTCACTATTTTAGTTTGGTCAGGGCGTGAGTTGGGGTGGGCATTATATGTTTTGGTTCTGTGTGTGTAGTTCTATGTGTTTGGCCTGGTATGGTTCCCAATCAGAGGCAGCTGTCAAATGTTGTCTCTGATTGAGAACCATACATAGGTAGCCTGTGTTTGTGGGTGGTTATTTTCTGTTTTGTGTTTTTGTTGCACCTTACAGAACTGTTCATTTGTCGGCTTGTTGTTTTTGTTCAGTATTCATCTTTATTAAAATGATTATGAATACGTACCACGCTGCACTTTGGTCCTCTTCTCCTTCTCCCGACGACAATCGTTACAATTTTACAATAAAGAATTGTATTACCTGACGTTTTGACATAAATCTGACGTCTTCCTCAGAGATACCTGACCATTGCACTTAACTCTAGTGGCCCATTGAGACACAACAATATACCAAAATAACAATTATAATAAGGTAAATGGCAAATTATATCACAAAATAATAATAACAATAATAATAATAATAATAATAATAATAAGAGAAATATCATGTCTCGTTAATCTATAGGCCATGTAAAAATTTGTATACAGTGCATTCGGAAAGAATTCAGACCCCTTGACTTTTACCACATTTTGTTACATTACAGCCGGGGCGCCAGGGTAGCCTAGTGGTTAAAGCGTTGGACTAGTAACCAAAAGGTTGCAAGTTTGAATCCCCGAGGTGACAAGGCACAATTCTGTCATTCTTCCCCTGAACAGGCAGTTTCTCCCATCTTCTCTGCAGATCCTCTCAAGCTTTGTCAGGTTGGATTGGGAGCGTCGCTACACAGCTATTTTCAAGTCTCTCCAGAGCTGTTTGGTCCAGTTCAAGTCTGGGCTCTGGCTGGGCCCCTAAAGGACATTCAGAGACTTGTCCTGTTGGAAGGTGAACCTTCGCCCCAGTCTGAGGAGCAGTTTTTTTTAATCAAGGATCTCTCTGTACCATCTTTCCCTCGATGCTGACTAGTCTCCCAGTCTCTGCCACTGGAAAACCAGACCGTTTCTCACGGTCTAAAAGTTCTTAAGGTGCCTTTTGGCAAATTCCAAGTGGGCTGTCATGTGCCTTTTACTGAGGAGTGGCTTCCGTCTGGCCACTATAACATAAAGGCCTGATTGTTGGAGTGCAGCAGAGATGGTTGTCCTTCTGGAAGGTTCTACCTTTTCCACAGAGGCACTGGAGGTCTGTCAGAGTGACCATTGGGTTCTTGGTCACCTCTCCCGACTGCTCAATTTTACCCGGTGGCAAACTCTAGGAAGAGTCTTGGTGGTTCCAAACTTCTTCCATTTAAGAATGATTATTGTGTTCTTAAGAAGCATCTGAATGACGATCAATGGAAACAGGATGCACCTGAGCTCAGTTTCGAGTCTAATAGCAAAGGGTCTGAATATTTAAGTAAATAACGTATTTCTGTTTTTTCTCAAAACTGTTTTTCTTTGTCATTATGGGGTACTGTGTGTAGATTGATGAGGAAAAACATGAATTTAATCAATTTTAGAATAAGGCTGTAGTGTATCAAAATGTGGAAAAAGTCACGGGGTGTCTCTGGATTCCCAGACAGATAAATATGACCTATATACACATATATGTATTTTGACATGTCCTATTGATTAACGAGACAAACTATTTATCTTATTATTAGTATATTTTGTGATATAATTTGCAATTAACCTTGAAACATATTTTCATTACTATTATGTTATATGGTTGTGTCTCAATGAGCCACTAGGCTATAAGTTGGAGTTAACCTTTCATATGTGAGTTACAAATATCAATTCAATTCAATTAAATTCAAGGGCTTTATTGGCATGGGAAACATGTGTTAACATTGCCAAAGCAAGTGAGGTAGACAACATACAAAGTGAACATATAAGGTGAAAAACAACAAAAATGAACAGTAAACATTACACATACAGAAGTTTCAAAACAGTAAAGACATTACAAATGTCATATTATATATATATATATATATATATACAATGTACAAATAGTTAAAGGACACAAGATACAATAAATAAGCATAAATATGGGTTGTATTTACAATGGTGTTTGTTCTTCACTGGTTGCCCTTTTCTCGTGGCAACAGGTCACAAATCTTGCTGCTGTGATGGCACACTGTGGAATTTCACCCAGTAGATATGGGAGTTTTTCAAAATTGGATTTGTTTTCGAATTCTTTGTGGATCTGTGTGATCTGGGGGAAATATGTATCTCTAATATGGTCATACATTGGGCAGGAGGTTAGGAAGTGCAGCTCAGTTTCCACCTCATTTTGTGGGCAGTGAGCACATAGCCTGTCTTCTCTTGAGAGCCATGTCTGCCTACGGCGGCCTTTCTCAATAGCAAGGCTATGCTCACTGAGTCTGTACATAGTCAAAGCTTTCCTTAATTTTGGGTCAGTCACAGTGGTCAGGTATTCTGCCGCTGTGTATTCTCTGTGTAGGGCCAAATAGCATTCTAGTTTGCTCTGTTTTTTTGTTAATTCTTTCCAATGTGTTAAGTAATTATCTTTTTGTTTTCTCATGATTTGGTTGGGTCTAATTGTGCTGTTGTCCTGGGGCTCTGTAGGGTGTGTTTGTGTTTGTGAACAGAGCCCCAGGACCAGCTTGCTTAGGGGACTCTTCTCCAGGTTCATCTCTCTGTAGGTGATGGCTTTGGTCACCCCAGCGTCAGTTGGTTTATGCACGTGATGTCAGAATGCACTCTGTTCCAAAATGTGATTATGACGCAACAGGACAGTTAACACGCGCTGCCTGCTAATTATCTGTAGGCTATGTTTCAATTTGTCAATTTCAAATTATTTTCTAACAAGTTGTATTTTCTTACAGTTTGAATTGAGGTGTGTTCCACCTCCTCATTAATTCACATAGAAGTAGTCCGTTTCAGCGTTGTGGACAATTTATGCTTGAGGTTTTTCTGAGCCATAAACTTCTCTCTTCCAGTAGAACCCACCGCACTTCACTCACTTCACGCACTTCATGTTTGCGCAGATCAAGTATGCATATATCTGCGCAGTCTTGCAAGAATTGGAAAATGTTCTTGCTGGCGCTCGCTTTGCCTTCCTTGTTGTTTTCCTTACACATAATAACTTAGGACATGTGTGTGTTCCTATCAAAGTAAGTTCCTTATTTTCTGTATATCGTGTTGTCGTTTCTACTGTAGGCGCATACAGTATGTATTCATATATATATATATATGTAATGAGCATAATGTATTTACAGTTTTATTCACGTTTTCAATTACTGATTATTTTACTGTTGTACTGATTATAATGAGCTAAGGTACTTGCCAGATATGTGTGGCGCCATGTTTGTTGACATTATATAATGCATTCTGGGTGTCATGTAATCTGCCAGACCAAAGACGTTATAATGAGGTGAAGGAATGGTTCACTAATCTTTTGGGTAAACTTCCGGGAATTAATGAAGGGAAGTGGATGATCGTAAACGACACACTCCCTTGAACATGCATACTATAAACAGACCAAACTCATCTTGTCTCCATTTATTATCTTTGGTTGATGCAAAAACAAACTACTCATCGTCGTATTACATTCGATTTCTAGAAATTGTTTTACTATTTTTTTTTCGATCAATGGTGAGCTCACATGTGATATGATTAATTATAAATAGTAATTGCTATTAGCTAATTCATATTGTAGTTTTGGTCAGCTGAGAGTTATACAAATATGACCACAGCTATGCAGTGCCTTAGACCACTGTGCCACTTGGGAGGACCTTGGCAACAACACATCTGCCACGCTGATCCTCAACACTGGGGCCCCTCGGGGGTGCATGCTTAATCTCCTCCTGTACTCCCTGCTCACACACAACTGCGTGGCCCAGAACGACTCCAACACTATCATTAACCTCTCTTGAGTAGGGGGCAGTATTTTCACGTCCAGATGAAAAGCGTGCCCAAGGTAAACTGCCTGTTACTCAGGCCCAGAAGCTAGGATATGCATATAAGATTTGGATAGAAAACACTCTAAAGTTTCTTAAAATGTTGTCTGTGAGTATAACAGAACTGATATGGCAGGCAAAACCCTGAGGACAAACCATCCCCAAAACAAAATTCAGCCTACAACTGTTTTCAATGGCTGTCAATTTTATTATAAGGCGAAATCCTCCCAGATTGCAGTTCCTATGGCTTCCACTAGATGTCAACAGTCTTTAGAAAGAGTTTCATGCTGGTTTTCAGAAAAATTAGCCAGAAATTGTAGTTTTTCTAGGTGTCTGCCATTTTGGCTATAGTGTTTCCAAGTGTGTGGGAGAACGCGTTCTTTGGTATTTTTCTCCGGTAAAGACAATAACGATTCTCCGTCTTAAATTTTATCGTTTATTTACGTATTAGGGTACCTAAGGATTCATTATAAACGCTGTTAGACTTGTTTGGAAAAGTTTATTAATAACGTTTGAGATTAATTTTGTATGCATTTTGATGGAGGGAAACTGGGTGCATTGACTGAAGCGCGCCAGCTAAACTGAGTTTTTATGGATATAAAGAAGGACATTATCGAACAAAATAACCATTTGTGATGTATCTGGGACCTTTTGGAGTGCCAACAGAAGAAGATCATCAAAGGTAAGTCATTTATTATATCGCTATTTCTGACTTTCGTGGCTCACCTGCCTGGTTGAAATATGTTTTTCGTGCTTTTTTATGCGGGGCTCTGTCCTCAGATAATTGCATGGTGTGCTTTCGTTGTAAAGCCTTTTTGAAATCTGACACAGCGGCTGGATTAACAAGAAGTTCATCTTTATTTTAATGAATTACACTTGTGATTTTATGAAAGTTAAATATTTCTAATTCCGTAGTTTGAATTTCGCGCTCTGCAATTTCACCAGATGTTGGCCAGGTGGGACACTACCATCCCTCCCACCTGCCCATAAGACGTTTAGTTTGTTGATGACACCACAGTTTTAGGACTGATCACCGTCAACGTTGAAACAGCCTATAGGGAGAAGGTCAGATAACTAACCTGTACCCCAGCACACTGACTCAGTACCGGTACCCCTTGTATACAGTATAGCCTCGTTTTTATTATGAACATTTCTTGTCTTACTTTTGGATAGATTTTTTTTACATTTTTTACTTTGGTTTATTTAGTAAATATTATATTAACTCTATTTCTTGAACTGCATTGTTGGCTAACGGCTTGTGAGTAAGCATTTCATGGTAAGGTTGTATTCGGCGGATTTGACAAATAAAATTGTATTTTATGTGATTTAAAATACTGTTAAAATACCAATATTACAATTACAGTAGCATTTACTTTGTTACGGTATAGTAGGCTAATTTGACAGTATTGTACTAGATTGTTGCTCTGATATTACAGTAACTTACAGGAAGTTGGTGGAAAATTGTTACAGATATTACAGTAACATACTTAGAACGAGATGGGCAAAGATACATCAAAAGGAATCTTGTTAGAAATACAAAATACCTTGAAGTCCAATGTATCCTTAACTACAACAACATTACCGATTACAGAAGCGTTTTACTTGCTATGACTTTGATATTTGTTTTTTTTATCAATCTTAGATTTATGCACTGACTAAGTTGCTCTGGAGAAGAGCATCTGCTAAATATTCAACATGTAAATGTAAATTAACACTTGCACTTCTGGGTATTATTCTGAGATATTTGTAATTTGATCAAATTGGGGCAGAGTTTATTAGAATAATACCCAGCAGTGTGCTTTGCAAGTGTTACTTTTTACATTTACATTTTGGTAATTTAGTAGACACTCTTGTTCAGAGCGACTTACAGTCAGTTCATTAAAATAAAGTAAATATGAATAACATATCACAGTCACAGCAAGTAAAAAAATTATGTTACTATTACCGAGAATGTTGTAGTTATGCGGGCTACTGTCAAGTTCATTTCTGTATTAGAAAATGCAAAAATACAGTTATTCTAATGAAACTGTTACAAAATACATGAATTGTATTTCAGGTCAGTGAAATAAAAATGACAGAATTTGTATCGGAACTATTGAAATACCTACATATATCAAATTCACCTAACAGAAATACTGCCCATTGTTTGCAATATGTGCCTGCACTGTAAATCTGCAACAGTTTACTAATGACTGTACTTCCCACAATGCACTGTAAATGATAGAAATACAGGATGTTGCTGTAGTCATGTGTATGTTGTAAATATGTTGTAAATTAGTGTTTCAGTAAAGGTCCTGTAAATCTACAGTAATTTACTGGCTTCTGTGCTGCCAACATTTTACTGTAAAGTTACAGTAACCTACTGGCTATTGTGCTTCCAGTAATTGACTATACAAATTACAGGTCATTTGTTATAGCAAGGTCATTTGTGTTTTTGTGTAATAAAGTGTGTTAAGGCAGTAGGATTGAACTGAGCTGAGATGGTCATAAATAGCATGCTGCTAGGGGTCTTTCAAGACAGGGGTCTTTCATGTACTTCACAACAGCTAGCAGCATCCATCTGATCCCACTGAGTCCACTGAGTCCACTGACTCCCACACACTAGACACTACACACTACCACCATTAGGCTAGCTGCACTCAAAGCCCCTACAAGTTCACTCAAAGAAAAAAAAGTTGGAACGATGTAACAAGAGAAGTTTAAATCAGTGTAAAATGGATATTGAGGGACATTTTATTTCATTTCTTTCATGACAACATTTGACTGTGATAAATGGCCTGTTAATTGAGAGTCATGTTTCTACACACATTCAGAGACAAACATACACAGAGCCTTCCGCCTTCAGCCTCCGTCCTCATGGGTCAATAGGGTTCATAGGTCAGTGCTGTTGGGCGGTGTTTGTGCCGATCTCTGCCTGGCATCCAGTGTGGCATACTAAACTAACTGCCATCTCTCCATTCTGCCAGCTCATTCACAGTCCCTCTCTGCCAGCTGCTGCCAAACACAGCCTGGGCCATCTGGTGCCGTCCAACCTGCTACGGCCATGCCAAACGGAACAAGCTCTGAAGAGATCAAACCACGCTTAACTGCTGTCAACACATCTACACAGGCTATGTGAGGACAGCATGGTCACTTTCTGAGACTGACTGAGAAATTGAATGAAATTAAGTGAAATGCTGGAGGAGGAAAACTCAAAGATGAGTGCTTCAGAGATTTGGGGAGATTTTCAAGAGAGAATCGTCTGATACATTTTATTGAGGTTGGGTGCGTGTGTGTGTGTGTGTCTGAAATATGGTTGTTGTGAGGTGCACAGTGCTCTTTCTACCAACAAATTTTATCAGAACTGCAATCCTTTCAAGAGTGGGCATCCTACTCTCTCAACCTCTTACCCAAGGCTGCTTTCACACAAAATACACACACAC